>NC_046362.1:23714609-23950690 GCF_011125445.2 Fundulus heteroclitus | reverse complement strand
CCAATGAATCCCATTGACCAGCTACCTGCCACAAGCCACCACTCAGATTGTCAGCCACAGCCACCTGTGCACAACCTCACTACCCATCTGGGCTATTCACTCCGTAATCAGCCATCTCTGCATTCACATCACTAACCTGCTTGTTGTCTGTGCTCACCAATGTTACTATTCTCTTTTATAGTCAGAAACCAGAGCCATCCCAGTCTTCTTGTTCCTTCTCACTCATCTTTTAAATAAAACTGTTAAACCGTCGATCTGCGTCCGTATTTTCTGTCCCATTCAGTCATCATTGAAATACAGAATGTGACAATTTTAGCTCCATATTATGTTCTAAATATATATAATGTATTTATTTATATATTTTTTGCCATGGGTTAAGAATACTTAAACTGAATGGAAAAAGTATTAAAAACTGGTAAACTGAACCTACTTATCTTCGTATGTACATAAATGATATATGTACTAAATTACAATTTTTTTTTATAAAGGTGTGTGTACTTATGAAGGCCTCAGGGGTATTGTAGTAGAGCAGTAGTGAACAAAGAGTATCATCAAGACCAGGGGAAACACCAGAGATCCCAAGCTTTTAACATCTCACTGAGCACCACTGAAACCTTTGGGTCACGACAGAAATATTTAGACAAGCAGCTAAGAGGCTGCTTTGCTGCAAAACTTGAGGTTTGTCATCTAGATGGACAACACTGCAAGAACTAAAGTGGGATGTTCATGTCAGAGTATTTTGTTAAAATGGCACAGTTAAATTTTAGACCTAAATCCGCTTGAGAATCAGTGCCATGTGGAGACTGGGGTGAGGACATGAAAACTGCTACAGCCATGGGCTGCTGGGTTGTCCTGAAAGGGACTGGAGAAGACAGAGCTTGGAGTGCAGAGACCACTTGGATTTCCAAGTAATACAAAGCAGGCCCTGGCGCTCTCATGCGCATGAAGCAGGCTTTGGGGGTCTCAGGTGACAAGGAGTGGGCTCTGAGGCTAAGGGGCGGCCAAACAATGGGCTCTGACATCTGCTGCGGGTCACTGAAGGCACTGGAGAACCTGATGGTGATGCAGGGGCATGAAAGAAGACGTTAATCAAGTGGCAGGTGGGAAGCATAAGCTAGATATTCAGGAACAGGAGGCTGAGCTGTGGCTGATTAAGGCAGATTAAGCTGAGGGGAGGAGAGTAAAGAACACAGAAGCTGAATTGAGATAAATAAAATCCTGGGAAAATCTTAGTACATAAAGAACACAAAAATGAACTAAGAAACATTAAAGACACTCAAAAATGTGAGGGTCACAACCGTCTTTGGCAAGAACTTTAAAATGCTCTTTACAGATGCTTGGAATCCAATTTAACTCAATAGGATGGGGAGGAATTCCAGGCTCCAGATGTGCAACGCTGGTATGGCAAGGCAAATTTATTTATATAGAAAGTTCAGCAACAGGACCATTCAAACAGCTTTACATAATGAAAACATAAGAGGAGAAAAAAAGACATAAGCACATTGGAGTGGTATAATTACTGAAGTTGGTCTACAGACTGAAATTAACAAATAGAACAGTCCAAAGTAACTCAAAACAAGTGGGTTTTAGATTGTGATTTAAAGGAACACAGAGTTTCAGCATTTTTACTTTTTCTAAGAGCTTGTATTAGATTTGTGGAACATAAAACCTGAACGTTGCATCTCCATCTTTGGTTCTGATTCTGTGGATTCAAAGTAGACTTGAAGCAGAAGGCTGGAGTGGTCTGGAAGGTTGATACAACTGCAAGAAATCTTTTATGTATTTTGGTGCTAAGCCATTTAGTGATTTATAAACTAAAATAAGTATTTCATAGTCTGTCATCTGAAATAGAGGGAGCTATTGTAATGACAACTGAGGTGAGGTGCTCTACTTTCTTTGCTTTTATCAGGACACAGGCTGCGTCATTCAGGATCAGCTGCTGGAGATGCACTCCAAAAGATGCGCCCCATTTCAGGCATGCCCAAACGTCAGAGTTTTTTTTGTCAAAATTTTGAAAACCATGTTATATTTTCCTTGGATTTCACAGTTATGCAATATTTCCTGTTTGTCTGCCCCACAAAAAAACATGTGAAATACAATGAAGATTAAAGTTGTCACTGGAACAAATGCAGAAAGGCTTAGGTATTAATACTTTTCCAAGACAGTATATTTACAGTTTGTTCAAGAGAAATGCAGCAGACTTTAAATGTAAAAAATGCTTATATAGACAACCATATATTTCTTGATGATAGAATTAAACTACATGTGTATAGAATCATTCTTGAATTGAAAGAATGTGACCTCTTACATTAGCCAATAAATAGGCCAATGTAAAGCATACAGTTTTCAGTATTTTTTATGTATTTTGGTTCTGTTCAGGTATTTGGTTTGGAAACCTGTGCAAAGTCAAGGAAGCGCCTGTGGAGAAACTCTTCTACTTCCATGACCTCATTTCCTGATCCTTAACCTACCTTTGGAAAAGAAATCTTTACGTGTGTAAAAGCACCCACTCAAAGCAGTAACTCTGTTTATTCCTAGTTTCTCTCTCTTTCTTTCTTACTTCCTTACTCTGCTCTCACTGATACTGAGCCCCATGAAATCTACACAGCTTTCGAATGAAATGTGAATGAAGAGTATGTTTCCTTAGGATTTCCAGGCATGATGGGTAAAATCCAGCAAATATGACTCTGGAACTGGCAATATCTCTCAGGCTGTAAGCTGGGAAATAGTCTACACTATTGCACTTTATATATCCTCTTGACAAAATCTGGTCCATTGCCAAGGCTTATAGAAGGTGTCAGAAGAGTATTTCATTTTAGCAGTCTACAAATATATGGAAGATGGCAAAAAATAGGGAGTTTTTACCTAAACTTATGGGGTGTAACTACAGGCCTTCGTGGAATATAATTTATTTTTGAAAATATAGCATCAAATGCTTTCTTTTTTCCTGAGGATTTTATGTAAATCCAATTACATGTTTATCTGGAAATGCATTAGTTGGCAACATCCAATTAACTGTGTTTACAATATTTAAATAAATGTAGTTCATAAAATATGCATTATATGCAATTGTTATGTCTCTTCAAACAAGGTATCTCCTGTCTGTGCACTGTTTAGATCCACTTTAACTGGGTTTGTTATGTTCGTTAGATCAACAATAACTTGGAAGAAATGGTCAAAATGTAACTGTGAAAATGACATAAAATATGTATCAGTGAAAATAAAAGCATTTGACTGTAAATAAAAAAAACTTGTCCATAATTTCCTCTTTTTATCAAACAGCAAACTTTTGTCATCAAAAATCATTTCATCTTACTATTTTAGATGTTGTTTATGATTTGTGTGGGGACATTCAATCTTGCATATGAGAAATTCACATTCTAAAACATTTTCTTCCTGTCAGGTGGGCTTTCTACTTGAGCATTATAGCTTACATCAAAATCTATTTACATTATTGCTTGAGCCAGAATATGACTTCGATGCCATGAACCCACACTTACGTGGATGCAGAGGCTGAATTGAAACAAGCGGGGGTGACAAGGATTTTGATAATCATCAGAACTTAAAACGGGTATAAATCATATCTATGTTCTATTTTTGTGTTTTTCATTTGGTTTATTTCAATGCATTGCCACTCATAAATGCTGCATTTTGCTTGTTTTTACTTCAGTCATGTGACATTCCAGCAAGTTATATATGGATGGCATACAAATCTTCTGCTATATACATTAAACAGAATAAAAAACTCATTTTATTACTCATGCATAACTGGACTGGGTCATTTATATTCACTCGTTCAGTCATGACAAAGACTCTTGCTCTTTGCAATTAATAATGCACTTTGGATCATTCATGTTCATGTGCAGTCACATTGGGACTGCGAGTCTCGGCGAGAAGACGGCGCGGGGTCCATGAACATTGGTCTGCTCCGATCCGAACAGGCGAACATTTCCTCCTCCCTCCTCCCCTTCCCCACCGGACTGTGAGTATACCCTGCACCTGACTTCACGGAAGGCAGCATTGCGTTAAGGAGTTTTTTAACACCTTAAGACAGAACTTTTGTGCGCCTACTGAGCAGAGCCTCACAGAACGGAGGAAGGATATTGATTTAAAGGAACTGTGCTTACTGTTGCGTAATGGACAGTCGGGACACCGTGACGTTATTGCCTGTATTGTTTTATTGTATGGTGGTGATGCATGTGTATGCCTAGACTAATGGTAACATTCATGTTATTTCATTTATGTGGTGGTAGTTTCCTCTTTGGTAGTTCTAGTGAGTAAATTGGGTTGGCTTACCAAGGTTTACACATTTCCAACCGGGGTGAACTGTTAAATGATTCATCATTTCATTAGTACGGTCGCAGGACATATTTGATGGCTTTTGGATACATGATTGTTCAATTTGTCTTTGCTTAACAATCATTTTCTTGGCAGATGATGTGGCACAGTCACAGCCAAATATATAGTTGTTACATGAAAATCACTCTGACTATTTCGGTTTGCTGAAGTCTTCTTCTAAACTGTCATGCGTTTTTGGTCGCCAAATTACCTGAGAGCCTAGCTGTTTTCTTAACATACACATAAACCCCATCATAGAAACAAATATGAATTAAAAACCCTTAAAACAATACTTATATTTTAAGAACATTAGCCAAAACTCTTAATCCTCCATTATGTAGACCAGGGATCTTCAATTCCAGTTCTCGAGGTCCGGTGTCCTGCAACTTTTATGTCTTCAGTTCAACACACCTGAGTTAAATAATCAGGTAATTAGCTAGATTCTGGAGAATTTGACTGCATACCGAGAAGGTAATTCAGCCATTTGATTCAGGTGTGTTAGACCAGGGACACATCTATAAATTCCAGGACACCGGACCTCGAGGACCAGAACTCCGACAGGTGACGGACCCCAAACTCACATGCATGGAATCCAGGAATTTTGTTTAAGTTAGATTAGTGTTTCACATAAGGCCCATTTACACTACACTTTTTTAACCGAGCCGAGCCGAGACCAGTCTGAGCTTGGATCAGTTTACCAAGCCAAGACGACGTTTACACACCACACTATCCCGGTTCCTGGTTGCTCCTCGCCTCCTAGTGACGATCTGCGGTACTACCGCTCTCTGGGATTGAAGGCGGGAAACCGCAAAAGAAAACGTCAGCGCCCGTAACATTCAGGATGTTATGGTTAGACAGAGTCGGCTTTTGGGATGTGGATAGACAAACGAATGTCTAATAAGGATTTACAGATGCAGGAAACAACAACAGACACTGAGGTTCATCACACTGCTAAGCAGAATCGTCTCTGGAAATCGTGTGGCACGGTAAGGAAGCTAGTATTTTTATAAATGTCTGTAATTTGTCTGAATGGAGTGTGAATCGGAACGTGCAGCCAGACACGCCGGAAAAACCGCGGACAGTCAGCTGACTGTAAGGGAATGACGCGGTCTGCTCATGCGCTCTTTATCAGATAACCCGGCCAGAAAAAAAAAACAGTCCGAGACCTACTCAGGAACAGGTCTGCAGTTAGCGCGGTCCGGTTATGTTTAGCGCGGTCCAGTTCAGTCTGCTGACCGTTACACACAAGAGTTATCTCGGTTACCGAGCTCGGACTGGTTTCGGCTCGGTTTAAAAAAGTGTAGTGTAAACGGGCCTATAGAGGCTGGCTGATACTTTGTCTATGACATTACATTGATGTACTATACAGCAAGAAGTTGGAATTGTAATGCAAACAGATTTTGTGTAGCGGTTTAATAAAAGGAAATGATGGGAAAATCCATGAAAAGTCATTTTACTCTACCCTTGCAAATCCACTGCTATGTTTTCCCCTCTCAACGACACACCTGTTGAGAAGCCTACTCTGGTATCTTAACCACCAGATCAGTTAGTTTTTTTTTTTCCGTGTTTTTATATTCTATGCACTGGAATGTTAAGATCAAGCTTAATAACTGAACATTATTAATTGTAATCACATTGAGACCATCACTTTGACTTTCTGTCTGGATTAGTTAGGGGATTTCACCAGGGAATTAGATGCAAGCTTGAGTGTGAGAATCGTTAGCCAATTAACCCAATCATTCTTAAGCCTCAGAAACATAACAAGCACAGGGCACATTGATTTACTCTGGTTGGATTCCCTCTGTCCCTTCCTTCTCCCATTTTTTTCCCCTGATAGATCTACCAGCAAGGTGCTCTCATCTCTTCACTAGTGGATCTATCACTATGTTCCATACTTCTAACTTTCATTGACAGGCACTCCTGATAGCCCCTGCTGACATGCTTGTAAAAGCACTTAGACGATCTGTCTCTACAAAAGAAGACACCAGGATGAGAATCTTGCCTTATTTAGTTCTGATATCTCACTTTCAAGCTTTTCATAAGTGCCATGATGTTTAGTAGGAGGAGTGGGAGGAAGAGGGGTAACATAAGATACACAATAATTTAAACCTGGCATTAAAACAAAAATCAACTCTCTTTTTCTGATTGGCAACCGAAAAAAAAATTGCAGTTAACCAATTAAAGCTAACAAAGCACAATCTGTCCTTGTCTTTACAGAATTTCCTATAGACACTGTTGTCTTCTAAGCTGTTTCATCATGTCCTGTGAACATGTATGTTGTACATGTCCTGAATATAGATTACCACATGAATGCATATGTTTGACATACAAAGACATATATCACACTTTTAACATAACAGCATGTCCAAACAGATATACGAGCTGTAATGCCTGTTAGACTTTTGCCTGTGTTTGATTTCCTTAAGTGCTCTCAGTGGAGCATATACAGCTGTCTTACGAGACACACAAAACCCTACTGCATGACTCTTTTCCCTGTCTTTCTTCCTTTTACCTCATGCACAACAGAAACTGGCAGCTGGTTTGATATAAAAGCAAAAAAATAAATAACATAAAGTAACTATTCCCCGCACAGGCACTGAAATATTCTTCTGGTCAACCAAAGCACTCAGACGTTCCCTATATGGTTCACCCAGGTTTCTTTGAATCCCTCTCTCTCTCTCTCTCTCTTTCTCTCTCTCTCTTTCTCTCTCTCTCTCTCTCTCTCTCTCTCTCTCTCTCTCTCTCTCTCTCACACACACACACACACACACACACACACACACACACACACACACACACACACACACACACACACACACACACAAACAAGTCAACTAACCACAAATCAATACAAATTAAATAATACTTTCAACCACAGATAGGAGGCATTCTGCCATTCATCTGGTGCTATTCGGTGAACAGTCTTCTTATATCTTATAGTGACGATGGGATTTATTTTAGGTGTTTTTTGTGTGTGTGTGTTTGTTTTTTGTAGGTTTCTTTTCTTTTTCTTGGTCTAGCCAATTCTAGAATGAAAATAGGCACCTTCCGATTATTTATTTTTTTTGACAAAATAAGAGGCCACTGTCCTTTTGCCAAAGCTACAAAGGGATGTGTAGTGATATAATCCTTTCAGAAATACCAAAAAGGTGGTTGTTCCAGTCATTTACAGTGATATCCAATAAATTACAATACTGAACAGTTAATTATTTTTAGTCAAGTCTAATAGCTAACATGGAAAATTGGAATGTTGTATAAAACCCATGAAAAAAAGACTTTTTATTCAGAGAACCTTAAATGTACTGTATGCCAATGTACTTTACATTATAAGTAGTCAGTACTTGTGCGGGATTCTTTTTACATGCAGTACTGTGTCAATGTGATGTACCATGGAGGAGATCAGCCTTTGACTCTACAGACTTGTTAATAGCATCCTTCAGCTCATCTGTATTATAACATTCCCTGGTAGACAATTGCAAAGACTTTGGACGTGTTAAAACAGAGTTGACTAACACCAGCAGATGACATGGCTCTTCAAATTATCACTGAATTTGGAAACCTCACACTGGACAACAAGTTACCTTGTTTTCTATGTCTTTCTGCTCTTCTTCTTAACTACTGCTCCATTATTTTCCAGATAATTGTGAAATTTAATTTTATTTGAAAAGAACAAAAACTTTGGACCCTAAGCAACAGTTCAGTCTTTCTCCTAGAGCCCCAAACCCATCTCCTGAACAGGGGTAAAATGCTTTTCATTTTGTGTTTGGTTTAGTAAAGGTTTAACACAAGGAACAACTGTTATTGCTCATGTCCTGGATATGTTGTATGGTGGCTCTTGAATCACTTTTCCTTGCTCTTAATTGACTACCTGCTCCACAAATGTCAATTCAACAGCTTTCGCTATGATTGCGAAGGCAATTCCTCTACATAACTATTCTTTTTTTTTTATTCCTAAACGTAAGCAATATTGGATTTTCATTAGCTGTAAGCTATGGTCATTTAAATTGACAGAAACAGTTTTAACGTATTTTACCCTGTAAGTCATTAATGTACATTCAAGATACTTTTTTTAATTAAATTACTGAAATAACTTTTAAGTGACTGATGTTTATCAAGATGCAACTGTGCTTTTGAATGTTGTCATATTAATTTCATGAGCCCGTTAGCTGTATTGTTTAAATCACATTTTTCTCCAAAGTTGTGGGGTTTCTTGTTTTGTTTACAGCACACCAACTCATTACTACAACCTGACAAAGTTATTTAGGATTTTAAGATTCATTATACATGATCATTTCATACCCTCCATGTTTATCTCAGTGGCAGAGTTCTTAAAGGCATACGATGCAACATTTTTCAGTTAATTAATGTGCTCCATACCGTTTTGGATGATTAAATGAGTCATTTCAGGTCGAACAAAGGTTTTCTCGGCCGCCCTGGTGGTCTGTGGGGGAAATACCGTACTTGCAATTGCAAGAGCCCTCGGCCTGCACCCACAGGCTCAGAAGTCTCGTGCAAGACCGCGAGAGTCGGTCTTGCTTTACGGCGAGAACTCCATGTGTTTTTGCCCTGCCATTCACTATATGCACGCGCGAAAGCAACACAGAACCGCGTGCTAACGTCAAATAAACATGCAGTTTTTTATTATTATTATTATTATTTTTTTATTTTTTTTTATTTTTTTTTTGAATGTTGGCGAGGTGGTAGTGTGAGTTTGGCAAGGCGGCCGCCTCACCAAGTTAGCGCTGCGGGAAACCCTGATGTTCATACTTTCACTGTGTTAGTCATTGTTTGTACTGCCGTTTTTTCGACTTTTCGTTGCGTTCGCCTGTCTGCTAAGCTCAAAACAATCGCGCCTGGCTTGACGGAGAAACCAGAACAGCTGAGCATTATGACAGTGCACTTTTACTTTCACCCTCTGGGGGGAGCCTCGCTGGAAAATCAACCCCGGTTGCATAGTATACCTTTAAAGCCACAGGTATGTTTAATCCATGGATCTCAAAAAGTCTAGCTGAAAATATCACTGTTTGTAGTATGGAAGCAGAGAAGAAGATGATCTGAGTTGATAGACCTCTCTAAATCCCACAGTGACCCCTGCTGGACTAGACAAACTGTTAAATGAACTTAGTGTTTTTGCGCAAAATGAGAGAAAATCTGAGAGAATGATTCAGTTGTTTATAGCCTAAAACCACTTTCTTTCAGAAGGGCATCAACAGGGTTAAGTATACTTCATTAGATTTCAGTTAACTGTTTAATTTGTACTATTGATTATGGATTTCCAATTAACACATTCACTGCTGACATTTGGTGGGTCTTTTTGAATTTCAATAAGTGAAAGGCATTTAAAAGAAATAGTACTTAGAAAAGAAATAGTGATCGTTAAGGATAAATCATATTAGGTATTATGTCAAGATTGTTCATGTTGCTCCCTCTGCTGTTATAATAAGATGGAAAAAGTGGATAATCAGCTAGTTTTATAAGGTTGCATTACTAAATCTAAATAATAAATGTGCTATACATTAGTTGTAGTCAATTTGTATGAAGCTGCATGTTACAATGCTTTATTACCCTCAATTACCTTCAAAGAGGGAAAAAAGATTAAGAAACCAACACAGTCTTAGAGGAACAGGAGTATAACAGTATTCAGTCCCTCTCCAAATGGGTCTTTTTACAAGAACAACATAACCATAAAATTATGATTATGATAAGGAAAACACATTTCTTAAACTGATGAATAATACATAGTTCTCAAAAGTGTGAAAGTAGCAGCATGCCTTATCATTGCAATACTTTATGTTTCTCAAATGACTGCAAGGTCTCAACATATTGACAGCGCCAATCAGCTTGATCACATGTGATCTGGATTTGTTGCTAAATATGTCATTTATCCATCCATGCATCCATTATCACCTCCAAATATCAGAGCTAGTATGGCGAAAGGAATGTCAATTGACAATTCTTGGAAAGGGTTCAATCTGTATCTAACATGACCAGATCATTATATGTTAACAGATTTCAGACATTTTCTTGGCTTTCTGTGCCTTCTGGCTACTAATTTTGTTATTGTAGTAGTGTGTCGGTATTGTCAGTGCTTTTCCACCATATAAAACTATAACTTGACTTATTGACTCATTTGTTTTGATATCCTTAAAGGGACAGTGTGTAACTAATTTGCTTTCATAAACACATATTTTGCCAAAGTCTAATAGCATCCATCCATTCTTCTGCTTATCCGGGGTCAGGTCGCGGGGGAGGCAGCTGTTAGAGAAATGTGAATGTAATCATTTTATTTTCATTAAGTTACAGGCATTTGGTTTGTTTCAAGAGCTGGCTTGCAGGAATGTTCTGTTGTTTTAACTCCAAACAGGGAGAACAAATGCTTCTCCCAGATAAGGAATCTCTTGCCTTATCCAGCTGTGTGTGTTAAACCTACACCCCTCTTTGTGTGCCAACCCCCATGTTGTAAACTCCTGCCCCCTTCAGTCCCTTCTTTGAAGTTGATAATGAGGGCAGAGAGAAAGCGGTGGCTCGGCGCAGATGAGCCAAGACTGTCAGGGAGCACTGTTCTCTCTTTTGGCCCCTCTGTCCTTCTCTGCAGAAAAGTCTAAACTTGTGTTTGTGTGAATTTCTTTGTAGGATAATAAGGGGTTATTTATCATAGCGCTAGCCAAGCCTTAGCCTCATAATGGCTTCTCCGTCCCTGACTAAGTCTCCTATCTGCTGCTCTCTGTGTCAGATGTTCAGTTATTCCTCTGCCTCCTTTAGTGATGATGGTACATGTAATAAATGTAGTGTCTTTGTAGCTTTGGAGGCGAGGGTGTCAGAATTGGAGACCCGGCTCCGTGCTGTTGAAAAACCAGCTGATAGCCGCTCTTTTGCTAGCGCGGAGCCGCATAGAGTAACTTCACGTAGCGAACCTAAAGCAGTAGCACCCGAGCAGCCTGGTAAGCAGGCTGGCTGGGTGACAGTTCGTAGGAAGCATAGCTCTAGATTACAGACCCCAGATCACCACCAACCCATCTGCGTTTCTAATAAATTTTCCCCTCTGAGCGACAATCTCGCCGAGGAGCCGACCTTAATTATTGGCAGCTCCATAATAAGAAATGTGGCACTAAAGAAACCAGGGACCATAGTTAAATGCCTACCAGGGGCCAGAACAGGCGACATAGAATCCTACCTAAAACTACTGGCTAAGGATAAGCGTAAATACCGCAAAATTGTTATTCACGCTGGCGGTAATGACACCCGGTCACGCCGATCAGAGGTCACCAAAGTTGGTGTTGCTTCGGTTTGTGAGTTTGCTAAAACTATGTCGGACTCTGTAATTTTCTCTGGTCCCCTGCCTGATCTGACCAGTGATGACATGTTTAGCCGCATGTCATCATTCAACCGCTGGTTGTCTAGGTGGTGTCCAGAAAACGACGTGGGCTACATTGATAACTGGAGAACTTTCTGGGGAAAACCTGCTCTGATCCGGAGAGACGGCATCCATCCTACTTTGGAGGGTGCAGCTCTTCTTTCTAGGAATCTGGCCGGATTTATTAGTTCTCCTAAATGCTGACAACCCAGGGTCCAGACCAGGAAGCAGAGCCGTAGTTTAACACACCTCTCTGCAGCTTCTGTACTGTTACCCACCCATTACCCTATTGAGACGGTGTCTTTCCCACGGCCAAAACTTAACAGATCAAAAACTGATCTAAAAGGAACAAATCATAAAAACCTAATAAAAATCAATATGGTTCACCTTGAACCTAAAAATAAAATAATAAAATGTGGTCTATTAAATATAAGGTCTCTCCCTCCAAAGACTTTGTTAGTTAATGAATTGATTTCTGATAATCAGATTGATTTGTTTTGTCTCACAGAAACCTGGCTACAAGAGGACTACGTTAGTATAAATGAGTCAACCCCCTCCAGTTATTCAAATTTCCACATTCCCAGATCTGTGGGAAGAGGAGGAGGAGTGGCAACTATCTTTCAGTCTGATTTATTAATTAGTCCCAGGCCAACTAATAATTACAGTTCTTTTGAACATTTAACCCTTAGTTTCCCTCATCCAAACTGCAAAGCAATAAAACCTCTTCTGTTTGTTGTTTTGTATCGTCCACCAGGCCCTTACACTCAGTTTTTGGATGAGTTGTCAGATTTCTTATCTGATTTGGTGTTAAATACTGATAAGGTTATTATAGTGGGTGATTTTAACATCCATGTTGACACTGAATGTGATAACCTTAGTGTAGCCTTTAAAACTATCCTAGATTCAATTGGTTTTGCTCAAAATGTGCATGAACCGACGCACTCTCGGCTCCATACTTTAGACCTTGTTCTGACATATGGCATTGATTGTGAAGAATTAACAGTATTCTCTCACAACCCTGTCCTGTCTGATCATTTTTTAATAACATTTGAGTTTAATCTAACTGAATTCTCCACCCCCAAAAGAGGGTTCCATTATAGTAGATTTTTATCGGATAATGCTGTATCAAAACTTAAAGAGTCTGTCCCCTTCTTAATATCCTCAGTATTGCAGAAATGCCCTGTAGATGGCAGCATTGCTGTTTCTTCCCATTCACAAATCGATACCTTTGCTAACAATGTGACTTCCTCATTGCGTTCTGCATTAGACAATGTAGCTCCCTTGAAAAAGAAGGTGATTATTCACAGGAAGCTGGCTCCTTGGTTTAATTCAGAGCTGCGTTCCTTGAAGCACAATGTTAGGAAATTGGAGAGAAAATGGCGCTCTACACACCAAGAGGAATCCTACTTAATCTGGAGGGACAGACTATTGTTGTATAACAAGACCCTCCGCAGAGTTAGAGCAGCATATTTTTCATCATTAATTGAAGAGAATAAAATAATCCTAGATTTCTCTTTAGTACAGTTGCCAAACTTACCCAGAGCCACAGCTCTGTTGATCCATCCATTCCCTTAGCTCTCAGTAGTAATGATTTTATGGGATTCTTCATAAATAAAATTGATGCCATTAAAAATAAAATAATTGGCATCCTCCCAAACATGATTACCTCGTCCTCAGTAAGTGAGGCAGCATTGGAGGAATCTTTAGAATCTGCGCAGTGTTTGAACTGTTTAGAAGCAGTAGAACTTTCTGAGCTATCTAAAATTTTAGCTTCATCTAAACCTTCTACCTGTATGTTAGACCCAATCCCAACCAAGTTGTTTAAGGACATATCCCCTTTGATCAGTGGCACTATTTTAGACATGATTAATCTATCCTTAGTAAATGGATATGTACCACAGGTTTTGAAAGTAGCTGTTATTAAACCTTTACTTAAGAAACCTTCTCTTGATCAAGATGAGTTAGTAAATTACAGACCTATATCTAATCTTCTTTTCTTATCTAAAATTCTTGAGAAAGTAGTTGCTAATCAACTTTGTGAACATTTACAAAGTAATGACCTACTTGAGGAGTTTCAGTCAGGCTTCAGAGCTCATCATAGCACTGAAACAGCTCTGGTGAAGGTCACTAATGATATTCTCATGGCCTCAGATAATGGACTTGTGTCTATACTTGTCCTGTTAGATCTCAGTGCTGCGTTTGATACAGTTGATCACAATATTCTCCTACAAAGACTTGAACATACTGTAGGGATTAAGGGGAAAGCATTAGGCTGGTTTAAATCTTATCTGTCAGACAGATTCCAATTTGTTTATGTTAATAATAAATCTTCCTCAAACTCTAGGGTCACCTGTGGAGTACCACAGGGTTCAGTCCTTGGACCAATTCTCTTTACTATATATATGCTTCCGATAGGCAAAATTATCAGACAGCATGGGATTAATTTCCACTGTTATGCTGATGATACTCAGCTATATTTATCCATAAATCCTGATGAATCCAATCAATTACTTCGACTGCAGTCATGTCTTGATGACATCAAAAGCTGGATGACTTTAAATTTCCTGCATCTAAATTCTGACAAGACCGAAGTTTTAATCTTTGGGCCAGAGTCCTCAAAAAATAAACTTCTTAACCAATCACTTAATCTGGGTGGCATTAACCTGGCCTCTGGTAATAAAGTAAAAAATCTTGGTGTTATTTTTGACCAAGACATGTCATTTAAATCCCATATTAAACAGGTTTCCAGAGTTTCCTTTTTTCACCTCCGGAATATCGCCAAAATTAGAAACATTCTGTCCAGGAGTGATGCTGAAAAACTGGTCCATGCATTTGTTACTTCAAGGCTGGACTATTGTAATTCTTTACTATCAGGAATTCCACAAAATGCAGTTCAAAGTCTTCAGCTGATCCAAAATGCTGCGGCAAGAGTTCTGATGAAAATCAACAAGAGGGATCATATTTCTCCAATTTTAGCTTCCCTTCATTGGCTTCCTGTTAAATCAAGAATAGAATTTAAAATTCTTCTTCTAACGTATAAAGCCCTTCATAATCAAACTCCATCATATATCAGAGCTCTGATTACCCCGTATGTTCCTAACAGAGCACTTCGCTCTCAGACCGCAGGTCTGCTGGTGGTTCCTAGAGTCTCTAAAAGTAGAATGGTAGGCAGATCCTTTAGCTATCAGGCTCCTCTCCTGTGGAACCAACTCCCAGTTTTGGTCCGTGAGGCAGACACCCTGTCTACTTTTAAGACTAGGCTTAAAACTTTTCTTTTTGACAAAAATTATAACTAGTGACTCATGTTACTCTCAGCTACCTTTATAGTTTTACTGCTATAGGCTTAGGTTACTGGAGTATATCAGGATCTAATTTTCTCACTACATTGAGTTCTACTGTTCTTCAATTATGCATTATGTGTTGTCATTTCTGCTTTAACTTTCTGTTCTCTCTCTTTTCTCTTCATAGTAGGTACACCTGGTCTGGCGTTCTGTTAACTGTGACATCATCCAGAGAAGACGGCTCACCCGCTACTACCATCTAATGTAGAACAGATTACTAGATCAATGTGTGCTTCTGTGCTTTTTTGTTTCTCTTGTTGTGTCTCTGTTCTGTCTTCTGTAACCCCAGTCGGTCGAGGCAGATGACCGTTCATACTGAGCCCGGTTCTGCCGGAGGTTTTTTTTCCCGTTAATGGGTGGTTTTTCTTCCCACTGTCGCTTCATGCTTGCTCAGTATGAGGGATTGCAGCAAAGCCATGTACAATGCAGATGACTCTTCCTGTGGCTCTACGGTTCCCCAGGAGTGAATGCTGCTTGTCGGGACTTTGATGCAATCAACTGGTTTCCTTATATAGGACATTTTTGACCAATCTGTATAATCTGACCCAATCTGTATAATATGATTGAACTTGACTTTGTAAAGTGCCTTGAGATGACATGTTTCATGATTTGGCGCTATATAAATAAAATTGAATTGAATTGAATTGAATTGAATCATAACCCTTTCAGCAGCCTGAGTAGGGAGGCCCAGACTTCCCTCTCTCCAGTCATTTGCGCCAGCTCCTCTGGGGGAACCCCTTGGCCAGCCGAGAAACATAGTCCTTCCAGCGTGTCCTGGGTCTTCCTCTGGGCCTCCCCCTGGTGGGACGTGCCCGGAATATCTCACCAGGGAGGCGTCCAGGAGGCATCCTAACCAGATGCCCAAGCACCTTAACTGGCTCCTCTCGACATGGAGAAGCAGCGGCTCTACTCTGAGTCCCCTCCAGATCACAGAGCTTCTCATCCTAAGCTCATGACCACACAGGGTGGGATCAACCAGTAAATCAAGAGCTTCGCCTTTTGACTCAGCTCTCTCTTCACCTCAACAGACCGGTGCAACACCTGCTTCACTGCAGACATAGCACCAATCCGCATATCAATGTCCCGTTCCATCTTTCCCTCATTCATGATCAAAACCCCAAGATACTTAAACTCCTCCACTTGGGGGAAGACATCCTCCCCGACCCGAAGAGGGGACTCTACCCTTTTCCGGCTCAAGACGTCTAATAACAATCGCATTAAAAATGAAAGCGTTCTCATCGCTTAGAATGAGTTGTTCATAAATACATAGGTTGCAGTGCACCTATTGAAAGAAACCATGTTGTGTTGCCATTTTTGATTACAATAGCCAAAAAGGGACAAATTTATTAGCCTTACGCATTTTACCTGTATATGAACATGTCTTGTCAGTGGAGGAGTATAAAACAACCAACGATGATTGTAAATCATTCTACTTGTTGTTTTCTATTGAAATGAAGGACCACCCATACTCTGCCCAGTGGGAGGGAAGAGAAAGTAGCTAAAAAAAAGAAAAAGAATTACTAACAGGGAGAAAAAGAGTCTACATTGGCATAGCTTTTACTAGGTTGAAGTAATTCATGAGGGAGCGTAACTTAAAAACGGGTGCAGAGTTTGTAGGCTTTCTGCTCGACAAATAAGTTAATTCGATATAACAGTAAAGTTTATTTTCTTGTTATGTTAGACAGAGGGCAGTGTAGTCCAGCAACTACTCGAACTAGACAGCTAGTTTGTTTATTAGCCAACACTGATAAGCTCCATTGCAACAGTTATCAGGTGGTGTTACTCTTCATAGAAGTCATACCAGCTAGTGACCGTATGTTTCTTTCAGCTGTATTTTATCACATTTATGAGCGTCTGCAGTTTCCTGAGTAGTTATTGCACATTTAGTGGTGAGTCACCAGAGCTCGCTTCTCGGTCGTTTGTAATTAATTTTGCAGACCACTAGATGGGAGTTCTTTAAGTTCTTGCTACTTATATCTTGTGTGAATTTCATGTTAAAAGTCCTATTTGAAATATATTTACTGAGGTAAATGTTTACATGATGAGTACTGATTCTCCCTACTCTATCTCGAGATGACATTTTTGAATTTTTGAATGGGAGCTGTATAGATAAACTGAATTGAATAATGCTTACTTTTAATATTTTTTTTACATATCTCTCTAACAGCACTTTTGTTGGGTTAGGCAAGTACCTATCAAATAGTGGGGAGCACCGCAATGCCAGAGGAGGCATGTCTGAATCCAGGGAACATGCATTTTCTTTTTTTTTTCCTTTTTTTTCTTAGCCGTACTAGAATAATGTGCAATTGCAAATCCACTACAGTAGGTTGCAGTGTGGCGTACCCATTGTCAGAGTGCACGCAGGGATTATTTCGCTCTATGGTATTAGTGTAGGGTTGTTTTCTTTTTTTTTTTGGATACACACAGCACAGAGCAGCAGATATGAAGTGCAGTAAACAAACACTCAAGAGACACCATGGAAAAATATTTAACAGGGATGAAAAGAAAAGTAGCGACCTGTACAGGGTGTAGCCTGCCTCTCGCCCTTTTGACAGCTAGAGATAGGCACCATTACCCCTCATGACCCCACAAGGGATAGACATATTAGAAAATGGATGGATGAATGGAAACGAAAGGTGGAGGGAGGCAGAGATAATGAGACAAACAGTCCCTTAAAACCTAAGATGAAGAAATATAAAATGGCGATGCATGTGTAGCGCCTGACTTTAGTGACTGCGGTAGGAAACAAGGAAAGTCTGATGTGTTTACTGTGTCTAAAAATATTGGTAGTGAACAGCTTGAAGCCAAATAAATTAAGGCATCACTTAAAGACATTACACCCCAACAATGCCGATAAGCCACTTGATATTTTCAGCGAAAATGTGCCGAATATAGCCGACAATCATCCCACTTTGTGAACTACTTCAGTACCCTAAACCAGCTAGCACTGTTGGCATCATATAAGGTTGCATACAAAATTGCTCTGTGCACAAAAAAAACACACTAGCAGAGGAGCTGATAGTGACTGCACCATTTGACATGGTTTCTTACTGGATGACGCAAGTGGTGCAAAAATAAAAACTAGCCCTGTGTCCAATCACCCCACGTGTAAATGATATTGCTAAAGATCTTCAAACACTTTGCCTTACAATTCGATGAAACAACTGACAGCAACAAAGACTTTATTGCTCATATACGCTGTGATATGGAAAAGTCCCTGTGTGAGGATCTACTTTTTTGTAAATATGTCAGTATGAACATATTTACAAGAATGAAGTCACAGAAAAATGTAGTTTATTTTTTTAGTTTGCAAATTGCAAGCACTTTAATACTCTTTACTTTTTTCTTTTAGATACAAATTTTTTTTAATAAAGATATCCTTTGTTGTAAGAGTATCTAAATTTCTTTTTTATTTGTTTTATTTAATGGTAATAAGGATACAATGTTATGCAGAGGTGTAGCCTACTTGCATTATAAGTAGTATCACAATTTTTATAGGTCTTATAAGAATTTTATCAACAAATCATTTACAGTGACAAAAAATTATTTAGAAGCACTGGGTTAGGAAGAAGATAAGGGAGTTTTGAATAACCTAACCAGGCAGTATTATGTTGCAGTTCACAAACAGTCTTGGTGAGAAAATACATTCCCTGGCATGATCACCCAATTCGTAACATAAGGCTATTGTCCAGTTTTACGCTGGACTGAAATTACACAATATACACTGACAGAACATCTTGCCCTGTTGATTAAATACTAAGAGGAATTGTCAGGAAAGCAGGTCCACCAGTTGGAATATAATTTACATTAATATCACTCAGCTTATTACTGTAATTTACACACAGCTGCATAAAAGGATCAATTATGGGGTAACATGACTGGCCATTTGAAAGCAAACATACGCACATCTTTTTACATCACAGCCTAGTAAATGAACACTGCATCCAACAGCAGCAGAAATGTCCCAAATTTTGATTACCCACAGTCACTGGTCATGTGCATTGGGAAAATTGACAAATTATTCTCTCTGCAGTGTCTCTAAAAAGGTTGTTTGGCTTGTTAATTTTCTATTCAACCAGAATTTATAAAAACCTTTTCAACAATCTGAGATCTATCAGATTATTGAAGATTTCAGACCACATCTCAAAATGATGACTTTTTAGCAGCAAACAATATGGCAAAGATGAATGAAAGCCGAACACTTTGGATTACAGCAGCAAAAAAATCTAAATGCATTCTCATTGAACCAGTTCTTTCTTCATACCTAATTTCGTTGGTTGATGCCATAAGGCTTCCTAAATGTCACCCACAGAGGAGCTAAAGAAGCTGAAGTAGAGTCTGTTGTCCTTAGACAGCAAGGCCTTTGTTGCACTGGCAGCTTGTTTTTTCCTAAAATACCTGTGCTGATGAACCCTTATAGGCTGAATATCATTTTAAAACACCATCTACTTATCTTGTACATTTGAGTGGCACTTCAATTATGTCTTTGCCTGGGTATGGTCTGTGCACCATTACTCAGCATGATCTAAATTTAAATCTACTGCACCTCAAACATGTGACACTTCTGCCTTGAAAGAGGTCAAACATGCAGGCATGAATAACTTTCATTAATTCTGACACATGGCTTTTCTGAGTAAGAAATCATTCCGTGTAGCTAGTTATCGCCAAACACACTGAAAAGCTTGGTGTCAGCTATTTTAACTTTCATTCACAGCCTCACGTTTAAAGAGGACAAAATTATTTCAGACATACATTTTTCTTGACAAGAGTCAGCCAAGCTAACATATTTATGCTGTCTTCTACTGTAAAGTGTATAACTTATCATTGCACAGATTTCAAAACTCTCGCTTAAGCCTTATACATTATTTTGGTGTGATTGAAGATTTGAGTTATTTCTCTTGTCACTGAGGATTCTGCAGTTTGTCCTGTGTTTGGTTGTCTTACCTCTCTTGAAGTGGAAAAAAAACACATTAATTTCCACCAGGGACTGATGGATTGTGCTCACCTTCAAGTTGCTGTCATCATTTATCTTTTTGTCCTGCACACTACATTTTCATCAAACTGTTCTCTCCTATAATTTGCCTGCATGTATCCCTCAATCAAAAGAGCATAGTGTAATGAGACACTTACAATGAGGACAGATGTAATTCACACTGTCGTATTGTATTTGTTGAACAAACCCGCACCAAGAAACATCCTCAGTGTGAACAATCTGATGCTCGCTCATCCATCTTTATAAAAAAGAGACATCACTGCACCTTTGAATATCTTTTTACATCCTATCAGATAGCACCAGCTGTCCAATAACACACAGCAGCCTGTGAGATGCATTGCAATCAAGTTAGCATTTGTTCAGACAAGGTAAAGATATTGTGCATGTTTTAGTAAGGAGAAACGTTTCATTGAAAGTGTTACTTTATGCAAGAAGAAGCCCTCAGCTCAGCCCGAATCTATAAAAAAATACAATCAGAATGCAGTACAGTCAGACCTTTTTTTCTTAGATTTTTGACTAGATGAGCTAAAAGTATCGTTTTTTTTTAGGTGACATTCATACTATCATAGAATCTATCCATTTTATAAATATAAGTATTTGTTACAGCACAATTCAAATTATACCACAACCCTTAAACAGTGCTAGTTTAATGTGGCTTGTCTACAGGAACTGCTGCTTTTTTATTTATGGAAAGGTTATTCCAAGTTAGCTGGAGGTGTGAGCAGAGGTTGTGCTGATCCATAGCTGACAGTGCTTCGGCTCCAGTACACTCACTCTTCAGAACCAAAACAGGCAGCAACTCACTTCTGACACATCAGAGAGTCTTTCCCCCACACAGGGTCTCAGTTCTGTCACATGTACTTATCTTTTTTAACATGCGGACATAATCAAGCCTGCAGCTCACTGCACTCATTGTGTCATAACTTTGCTAGCCTGATTAAGCAAATAAAATAGTTTGTTATATAATGAAACAACAAAAGCTGATATGAGAATAAATGGTGAGTTTATTAGCAAAACCACAGTTGTAGTAACATTAAAGAAAGGTATAAAAAAAATCCTGATAACAACTAAAATTGCATCCTTGAATCATACAACAAGTACAGAGTTGTACCCTAATATCCGTTAGCATTTTGCATATAGGCAAACAATTCTGGATACAGCTGACCAGAGCTGTGATCTTTTTTGTATTGTGTTTGTTGTGTACCTTATAGTGAAAAACATCAAATTGGAGAAAATGATTGGAGTGGAAAAAAAGCCTTTGTACCTCAAAAATGCATTTGTTTTAATGGTATAAATACACTTTCTGTTAGTGAAATGTAAAACATAATGTTATATTGGTAAAAAATAAAATAAAAATCTGGACCCTAAAGCAAAAAAAGAAACATTTCTCATATTTGTACTAGGTTAGCCACTACCATCTATCATATATCAATTAATTGATTTTGTTTCTACCTCCACAATCTTCTGCACAGCATATTATTGTGCCCGTCTGCACTTGATGAAGTACATGGAGAAAATGAATCAAAACTTCAAATATTTCTTTCAAATGCTTATGTGTAAGGCGGTTATATTACCATGTTTATATGACAGCAAACTCTTGTTAAGTCTCCAAAGCGGAACCACAGCCAGCCAGCCCATAAAACAAGCTGAGTATCCCAGATCCAACTATTTATGAGAATAAAAACAACAGGCTTTAAATCAGACCTCAAGAGGGCTCAAGGATGATAGAAACAATTTTGTTTTCAGCCTTCAACAAGTGGCCATTTTTAGTTTCATTTGATGCATTCAATGTGTGATGTGCTTCTCTGGCTGCAAAGGTTTGCTGTTGTTGCATTTTACACATTATTTTAAATGTCTAATTTTTAATAAATCAGGTTTCAGCAGTTCTTGCTGCCTTCCTAAGATACATTAACATTCTATAAATGAGTTGTGAGGTTGCAAATTCACGTAGGTCAAATTGTTGTGCACTAAAGTATCATTTGCATTGCCAGTGCATTACTTGGCACATTAATTATCCATATGACCCCCCTCAATTTATCAAATAGTTTTTGTTTAAAAGAGATTGAATAATGCATCAATGCCTCAAAGTAGCTTTTGCCTAGAGGTGAAGAGAAGTCAACATGAGAGTGTTCTTGTTACGTGTGTTTTCTGTCTTAAGGGAATACATTCAATCAGATCTGTGAGGAGAAAAATAAATATATACTGTAATAAATTATCCTGTGGTGAAAAAAGCACAGATCAAATATTGGCTGGAGTGACTGGTGAATTACCCACCAAAAGCTAAGTTGTCTAGTTTTAAGTGTATCTGCTAATGTGATGGGACATTAATTCACTTTGCACCTAACAACACCTATTTTCAGATCTATCTATAAATATTGAAGACTGGGAACTATCATCTTCCAGGACCGCTCCACATTCAGACCAGATACTGAATGTGAAGCGGAGCAATCCGGACTCCCCTCCACCCCTCCACCCACCTCATTGACAACTCTTTCCATACACGAGAGAGATGTCAACAAACTCTTCAGAAGACAGAACCCCCCAGGGAGCTACTGGACAAGATTCTGTCTCTCCATCCACCTTGAAGCCCTGTGCTGATCAGCTGTCTCCAGTGTTCACGGACATTTTTAACACCTTACGTGCCAATCTGCTTCAAATCCTCCACTTTTATCCCTGTTCCCAAGAAGCCAAGGTCCACAGGACTTAATGACTTTAAACCCGTCACAGTGACCTCTGTGGTAATGAAGTCCTTTGAGCGCGTTGTGCTTTCACACCTGAAAGAGATAACACACCCCTTTCTGGACAGTTTTCCTACAGAGCCAACAGGTCAGCAGACGGCGCTGTCAACCTGCCCCTTCTCTACATCCTCCAGCACCTTGATACCGCAGGTACCTATGCCAGGATCCGGTTTGTGGATTTCAGCTCTGCCTTCAACACAATCATCCCAGCTCTGCTTGAGGAGAAGCTGTCCCAGCTGAGTGTGCCTGACTCCACCTACAGGTGGATTACAGACTTCCTGTCTGACAGGAAGCAGCAAGTGAAGCTGAGAAAACATGTCTCCGACTCACAGCTCATCAGCACTGGTTCCCCCCAGGACTGTGTCCTTTCTCCTCTGCTTTTCTCCCTGTAAACCAACAGCTGTACCTCCAGTCATCAGACGACACCACTCTCATCAGACTTATCTCTGATGGTGACGTGTCTGCCTACAGGTGGGAGGCTGACCATCTGTCGACCTGGTGCAGGGAGAACAACCTGGAGCTCAACGCTCTAAAAAAAGTGGAGATGGTTGTGGGCTTCAGGAAAAACTCAGCCCCAGCTACCCCCATCACCCTCTGTGACTCCACACTAGAGTCTTTCCGCTTCCTGGGAGCTATCATCTTCCAGGACCTAAAGTGGGAGTTGAACATCAACTCCCTCACCAAGAAAGCCCAGCAGAGGATGTACTTCCTGTGACAGCTGAAGAAATATAACTTGCCAAGGACAATGATGGTGCACTTCTACTCCTCCATCATTGAGTCCATCCTCACCTCCTCCATCACCACCAGGTATGTCGGTGCCACCGCCAAGGACAGACTGCAGCGTGTCATCCGCTGCAAGGTGATTGGCTGCAATCTTCCATCTCTCCAGGACCTGTACGGCTTCAGGACTCTGAGGCGTGCAGGGAAGATTGTGGCTGATCCCTCGCACCCCAGTCAAAAACTATTTCAGTCACTTCCCCCTGACATGAGCCTGCGATCCATCAGGACCAAAATCTCACAACACAACAGTGTTTTTCCCCATCCACTACCAGCCTTATCAACAAGGCCAAGAGCCGCCTGTGACACTTGACACTGCCTCTCTCCCTCCCCCGTTCAGGACCTACAAACTACACCAACGTAGCATCTCCAGACATTCTGTGTTACATTAACGCACAGTCTACTGTGTACCTAGCTATATATTCTGTATATATATATATATATATATATATATATATATATATAGTCATGTTTGTTTACCAATGTACTCAGGACGACCACATGGGACTAAAAGTTTTAAGAATTTTATTATGACAGGTTGCTGGATGGTGGGTGATGAAGTCTGGAGGATCAGGGTTACAGAGGATCGGAGGTGTAGGTGATGGCAGGGACTGACGGCCTGGAGCAAGAGTCCATAATAACCGGGTGGCAAGTAAAGCTCAGTGCTGCTCGGCTAGCAGACCCCATAGCAACACCAGGCACAGATCAGAGTATCTCTAGGGCGGCTACTCAGGTTAGCAGTTCTCTGGAGACACCGGGACACAGAGCGGAACTTCTCCAGGGCGGCTAGTCAGGTTAGCAGTTCTCTGGAGACACCGGGGCACAGAGCAGAACTTCTCCAGGAAGTATCCCTGCATTCACCACCTTCATAATGAAGTGCTTTGAAAGGCTAGTAAAGGATGATATCATCTCCATGCTCCCCCTACACTCATACCAGTTTGCTCCCACATCTCATTTAGGGAGTTCTGGTTTCCCCGGCATCTGCCTCAGTGCTCTGGGGGGTTGGGGTGGGGTTCTCTGGCTCCTCAACCACTACTGAGCATTTTTCTTATGGATAAACCTTACATATACAAGTGCACTCTCACAAACACCTACAGGTGCTTGGATTCAGGTGCTTACAGACTAGGCTATACAGAAAACTCCTATAATTAGCTTTAGCTTACCACTTTACCACACTTCATGATGGCTCAGTATGAGGGATTGCTGCAAAGCCATGGACAATGCAGACGACTCTTCCTGTGGCTCTACGCTTCTCCAGGAGTGAATACTGCTTGTCGGGACTTTGATGCAATCAACTGGGTTCCCTTATATAGGAAATTTTTGACGAATCTGTATAATCTGACCCAATCTGTATAATATGATTCAATTTGACTTTGTAAAGTGCCTTTAGATGACATGTTTCATGAATTGGCGCTATATAAATAAAATTTAATTGAATTGAACTTTATACATCTTGTAATAAATAATACTGTGTATTTGTCGGTTATGTTATTAAGACATTGGTTGTTTGTACCTGTAAAACTTTATTGGTTGTTTGTGCTGCTCTTTGTATATCTTTCTTTGCTGGTGTAGAAGCAGACACATAGAATGTTATCTTGTTCTCTCCTTTTCCTCTCCTCTATTTTTGTCACCTTTTCTCCCTTTTAGCATTTTGCCTTATGTTTTTCTCTTCCTTTTTTTCTTTTCTACCTTCTTGTTTTTATGTCCACTGAACATGAAATAGTCCCAAAATAAAATCTAATTTTATTTTGCATATATATAAATCAAGTGGAGCACTGTGGTGAAAGCATTAATGAACCACTTGTGAAAATAAAATCTGTTGGGCTCTCTTTGGCATTAATTTTAAATTTTTAAAATGATGCTGCTGTTTTGTTTTTTCACCTATCCTGAGCCATTGCAACACAATCTTATCCAGAAATGAATTGATGATGTAAAGTTGAATGACAATAAAGATAAGACCAAGTGTTCTTTAAATGGAAAGTTCCACTGACATTTTGAAAAAATCATCATGTTGCTTATGTCCTAATCATTGCTGATTTTTCTATAATCTCAGTATTTTTCAGTGTGAGCCATGGTTGGATTATCTACCCAGGAGTCAGAATGTGTGATTGATTGTTGTTGGACCAGTCTGGGCGTAAATGCCAGACTTTTTTTTTTTCCCTTTTCTTAGCTCAGTCATGTTTACCCCCATTTTTGAAATACTGGAATGACTGTTTGAATAAAAAAAAATGCTAAAATATATGATTGCAAGAGATGATTTAGATGTAAGTTGGCAGGACAGGTGAAAATTGTAGTATTAAATATAGCTAAATAACTAGAAAAGGCTGTTCCTGCGAAACAGCAGTGAGAATGCTAATCTGCAGAATGATTGAGCAGAAGATGCAGAAAACATTGAAATCAGATTTGAAGAATTTGAAAAAATCTAAAAATTTGAAAGGATTTGAAGAATTTGAAAAAGTTTGAAGACTTGAAAGAAATTTGAAGAATTTGAAAATATTGAAGAATTTGAAAAATTTGAAGAAAATTGAAGAATTTGAAAAACGTGAAGAATTTGAAACATTTGAAGAAATTTGGAGAATTTGAAAAAATTTGAAGGAATTTAAAAAATTTGAAGAATTTGACAAATTTGAAGAATTTAAAAATTTTGAAGAAATTTAGAGAATTTGAAAAAAGTTGAAGGAATTTGAAAAATTTGAAAAAATTTGAATGAATTTGAAAAATTTGAAGAATTTTAAAATTTTGAAGAAATTTGGAAAATTTGAACAAATTTGAAGGAATTTGAGAAATTTGAAAAATGTAAAAAAATTGAAGAATTTGAAGATTAAGAACAACTAAAAAATTTCTGAAGAAATTTAGCAAGGTGCCTCCCTCGTGGTACCGTCAAAAATACTAACGGGAAGTAACACTGCGAATTTCAGCTTCCTACGGTCTTCACAGCACCCGCAGTGGCCTTCGAAATGTGCCATGTTACGTCAATGGACCTCCTAGAAGCCTCTGGCTAGCAGCGTTGTCATGGAGACTCCATCACAGCTGTAGCCCTCTATTTGTCTGTAAAGGCAGAACAACCCCAGCTAAGCAGAAGTTGGTAGGACCTTCCTAAAGCTACTTCTGGTTAGCAACATGCTAACCCTTAACCGCTAGCATGGTGGTGTTCAGTATCACCGGGTGATTGTACTCTGTCAGTTTGGTCCAAATCCTGTACTGGGAAGTGCCTCAAAAAGGGGTGCCAATACTTAATGTCACCAAACGTGACCAAAGTTCATGGGTCATATTGGCCTCCTTTAGCAACTCAGCCTCACCACATCTGGGCCCAGAACTCAACATTTGACCAAAATGGTCAGTAGCGCCATTTCCCACAGGTGGGTGGTGCTGTATAGGCCAATTGGGTCGTGTCTGGGCATCATGCCAGGTCCTGTTGGAAGCAAAGGCCCAATAGGAAAGCATGTGACATCCAAAATGGGAGAGAAAAGTGACACATGGCTGAAAGTCACTTGAAAATTTTTAAATGTTAAGAGGAAGTGACTGTGCGAATTTCAGGTTCCTACATTAATCACAGCCACTGCAGGGGATGTTGAAAGTTGCCATTCTATCTCAATAGAGCCTCTCCCTCTGGCTCCCAGAGTTCCGTCACTGACACAGCTGCAGTGGGCCAGTCTACCGAAGTGCAGAGACTTTGCTCACAATAAGTCCCATTGGATTATAATAGAGAACTTTGCCCCGAACAACGCTCCTTATCTCCTGTTCCGTAAATGGTAGAGACATAATTTTTTCAGTGTTTAGTTCGTAACGGATAGGGGAAGAAGATAAGCTATCGGTTTTTGCTTGAAATATTTTAATTTAGGCGTAGAAAATTATGATATAAAGAGGATTTTTATGGAATTTCAGAAATCCTCTACAAACGGTCCCGAACAAATCGCTGTAGCTGAAAAAGTATAAGAGATATCAAAATAATTATTTCACTGTGAGTATCAGCAGGCTTTTGAGAACTATGGAGCTCATTTTTATGTTTGTACAAAAATCGGTGTAGGCACAGTGACGATGTAAAAAAGTGGATGATTTGGAAGAATGAAGCTCCAAAGCGTTTTAAGGATTTTGCACATTCGCTACTCCCGAACAAATTGTTCCTGTGGCAAAACTGTAACAGCTATCAACAAAATTCTTTTTTATGAGTGCCAGAAGGGTATGGACATGAATGTGTGAAAGTCTCATGCCTGTACATAAAACGATTTAGGAGTAGCGACGATGCGAAAACATGTGATGTTTTGGATTTTCACGTGTCATTTTTGAAAACCGCTCCATAGGAAATGAATGGGGAAGGTTTCGGGTTAGTGTCGCTCTGAGGTGATTTGCGAAAAATCTATAAATCCCACACCAATGATGGTTACATTTTCCGAATCCAGACAAAAATTCCTACGTTTTGATGTATAATTTATGTGGATAGGGTTAAAATTGAGGGAGTGAGGAGAAGTTGTTCGGAGAAGAAGAATTTGTTGAATTTCTAGAGTGCGCACTCTAAAAGAGCCTCCTTGACGACCATAGCAATGCATGTTATTTGCTGAATTTCTTGAAAAGCCAAAATTATTTTAAAGACGTACTATACGAAAATGGTAAAAGATATGAAAAAGCTGAAACATACCATAATAGCCAAAAGATCTCACTACATTTTAAAAGTTGAATGACGTTTCTAGCTGAAAGTAGGCTGAAGCAGTAAGATGACAAAAAGCTGAAATATTTGAAGAAGAAGGATTCTCCATTCAATTTCAATGAGAGCAAAAAACGCACAAAAAGTTAAATATTTTAAATATTATAAAAGTTATAATTACAAAAAGACATAGCAGTAATGTCGTGAACGAGCTGAACGTTTTGATACGAAAATTATTTAAATCGGTTGAAGTATGCAGGAGTAGTTAGATGCTGAAAAACGTACAGAATAATAATCAAGACCTGAAGGAACTTAATAAGTGAGAATGCTGTATAGCATTCTCACTGATTATTGTGTCCAAAGTGCTTCTTCAGTGTACATTTGCTTTTGCGAAACTTTCTGGGAGTCCCTAATTATTCTTTTTTTACATGATAAAACACAATTATCTGGAGGCAGTACTTATTCAAGCCGATGTTACAGGGGTAATGTTTTTGCAATAACTTAACTAAAGTTTGGGTTGAGTAAAAGAAGCAGAATGAAACTACATGGACAACCAGCTTGGTCATTAAGTAATTAATTTGCTTTCAGATCTGCAACATCTGGTCTCTGTATAACAGTACATCCTCTTAAAAAGCTCATCTTTCAGTTTGGAAGGCTAGTCATGATAACTACTAGATTTCAGATTTTTTTTTTCTTGAATATGTTTGCACTTTGCATCAAAACTGACTTCTCTAGAAATAATGACTTGCCCACTTGTTAAAAATATATAATTTCATGTGTCCTGTTAGAATAATGAATACATATTTTAGTGGATGCCGTGATGTGCTTAATTTCACAGAAATTCTCAAAAATTTGTAAAAAAAATAAAATAAAAAATCTCATAGCTACAACAAAAAATTCCATATATTTCAAAGAAATAAAACCCAGTTAACATTTTGGTGCCTCTATTTTGGTGAGGGAACCCAAGACCATTCACAACTACAGTGTTTAAGCAGTTATCATGGCCTCTCAGTACAATGTTCAGTCTCATTACCACTTAAAAGCCTTATTAAAGTCCGGCTCTAAACCTCTTACATGACATCAGATGTGTTCCATTAAATTGTGACATCTTGCACAAAGTTGTAAAAGCTAATAAAATGCAGTTGTGAGGAGAGTACCATACAAGTAGTAAAAACCTTTTAAATTATTTCTTTTTTTCTAATTATTTCTAAAGAGTCATTTAGGAAGGTGGAGAAAGCCCATGGTGATTGTTAAAAGCTTACCATTTAATACATTGCTTGGGGGAAAAGCTAATAGTTAATGTGCTTTCTGCATGATCATTAACCATATATATCAAAGTCTCTTGACCCAATCATTTCTGGTGGGGTAGAGCTAATACAGCGTAATTAAAATTCTCTTAATGACTGCTAGTGTGACCTCTGAATATGATGTTTGGATTATCACAGAAAAAACAACTCTTATTCATATTTTAGATCAAAGTCTTATGCTAATAGACACAAAAACTTAATTTGTTTGTTACATTGCCATCTCTAAATATATTTCCTTACTTCCAGTCCCATATAAATTATTCATACTACTTGACCATTTCCACATCTTGTTTCATACACCCACCAACTTGATGGTTCAATATTTAATTGAGATTTAAAATGTTTTACCAAAAATAATCTGAAATATGTGGCATGCTTTTGAATTTAAGCCTACTTTACTCTAATTCCCCTACATGTGATTTGCTGCAACAAACTTTCCTCAGGTATCATCTAATTAGTAAGTAGTGTGAACATGCATGTGAAGATTCTGAGATATGCAGGACATGGCAAAAGCAGAAAGATAAAACAACTGGACTTCCATTCTGTAGTTGTAGACATTTCACTCTTCACCTGAAAGGCTTTTTTAATCCACATCAAAAGCAGGAGAAGTTCTATGGAGAGTCTGTTTAGTTAAATAACTAAGCAGTCTCTCCACAGATGTATGGCTCAACACAGGAGAGCGAGCTCCGCAGGAAAAAGATTCAGCAGTACACCTACACCTCAACGATAGGGAACACTCTTTTGAGGACCAAAATGAACATATTTTGCAAAGAGAAGACAGTTGTGTAAGAGGGACTTAAAGGAAGCCATTTATGTCAAACAAGAGAAATCCTCTCTAAAGGAAGCAGGGGTCCTCAGAGTCCAGCTTTCAAAAATCTACAACTCAAAAACCTTCTGACCCAGTATCACTGTAACTCACATCTCCATGCATGTGATCCACAGGACTGGTAAAATTTGGGTATTTTTATTTTTATAGGCTGGATATTGAGTATTTGCATTGCATTGCACTGTGCTGATTCAGAGGAGTGTTCTTTGGGTTATATCCACTATCAGCGGCAAAGGAGCAAAGCTCCAGGTCCCCCAGCAGCAGCCACACTGCTGACACCGGGGCTTCATCCATGCTGCCTCTCCCTCCCGCAGAAGGCTGCAGAGTTGCTCGGACAATCACTGTTTAAAAGTGTGCTCACGTAAAAGTTCTACTCTACTTGACAACCACCATACTACCTCCTGAGTAGGGTTAAAAAAATCCAGCTGGGTTGGAAAAAAAAGCTGGTTGAAAAACTCAAAGCGTGCGGTGTGGAGTAGAGCACGTCCCAGCAGAGTTGGTAGAAATGTCCCACAAGACACCTTTTGGTAAACAAGGGACCAAAAGTGTCTCAACGAGCTCCATTTTTAAGGGGGGGGGGCTAATACACATGTGTTAAGAGAGACTTCAGTTCCATCCACACGAAGACAAAAATGGTACATTTTTATAAACAATTAATAAGAGGGCACAACACCACTAAAAAACTACATTAGGTATGCTGGGCCCATTGGTGGCACTGTGACATTGCCCCAGAAACATGCAAAAGGCAAGACAAGCCAAATTTATTTGTATAGCACATTTCAGTACAAGGACAACGCAAAGTGCTTTACATGATCAAAATATTGGAAATTAAAGCAGAATAAAACCAAGTAGAAAACAGTTGGAATAAAATGTAGGAAAATTGAAACTAAATTAAAGACAGGAATGGAAACTAAAAGAAAATATTAATGATTTTAAAAACAGCTGGACTACAGACTTAAACTAATGATGTGTCAGTTAACAGCTTAACTAGAACAGGGGTCGGCAACCTGCGGCTCCGGAGCCGCATGCGGCTCTTTGATCGCTCGGATGCGGCTCAGGTGTTAAAAATAATTATGTCACGGAGCTGTGTACCTCATACAGGCAGTCGTCAATGCTGGCTGACGAACACTCCTCACCAGTTGGTGGTGGTAATGCACACTGAAAAGATTTTTGCTCACCGTCAATAAACTCAAGAAGAAGAAGAAGAAGAAGAAGAAGAAGAAGAAGAAGAAGAACTGGTAGTTCACTGGCTGCAGTGACACAAACACAGCGAGGCGGAGTTGAGGCGGCATTTTCAAATGCTGCTTTTTTGTAGTAAATTCTACAAATGACAAGGGCAACACGGTGACCTAAATTAACATGGAGTCATTGATGAGGGTGAAGAGAGCTAAACAGCAGGGTAAGAGTCGTTTCTATATCTGACGTTTGTTCATTTTCAAAGTGAGGAAAAGCGAGCAGCGCTTGGCTCGAGGCTGTGAGCGGAGTCCTGCGCGGCTGAAGTCGAGCTTCAGGTGCCGCCTGAACGTCTGATAGCTCGTCTAATGCAGCTGTTAGCTTGTTAGCTGGTTAATGACAGGAGCTCGTTCACTTTCGCAGATGTGATTAAAATGTGTTTGGATTTAAAGGAAAGAAAGTATTCCGGATGAACCATTTATATGGGCTGAAAATCAAATAGTCCAACCATGATGTGCGTTTACTCACACCAAGCTTTATTCAAAATAAAAACTCTATTAGCAGAGTTGATGATTTCCATAAAACAACAGTAGAAGTACAAGCGCAGAGGTGCATTGGTTCTGGTGTGGGTCCATTCTGTTGCAAAAAAGCCCTTATGTGCAGCGTTATTTCATTTAAAAGTTCAAAAGGATTTTGTGGCTCCCAGTGTTCTCTTTACTGTGTGAAATGGGTCCAAATGGCTCTTTCAGTGATAAAGGTTGCCGATCCCTGAACTAGAACAGTCAAAGGCAATCCTAAACTAATATGTTTTTAATCTTGATTTAAAGGAACTCAGGCTTTCAGCACCTTTACAGTTTTTCTGGAAGTTTTCCCAGATATGTGGCGAATATGAACTGAATGCTGTTTCTCCATGTTTGGCACTAGTTCTAGGTATGCAAACTAGGCTTGAATAAGAAGATCTGAGTGGTCTGGAAGGTTGACACACTGATAACAAATCTGTGATGTATTTTGGTGCTAATCCATTCACCACTTATAGACTAATATAAGTATTTTAAAGTCTATCCTCTGAGATACAGGGAGCCAGTGTAAGGACTTCAGAACTGGGATGATGTGCTCTACTTTCTTAGTCTTAGTGACGGCATGAACAGACAATTTGTGAAGTAAACACGGCAACATGGCAGGGGAATAGACATGAAGCTGAGGCGCAAGTTCAATCGAAGAAACTCATCGCCTGCCTCCATTCAATCAGAGTCCGATACGCCTCTGATGTGAGCCAATCAGCTACGAACCGCACCTCCATGAAGCCAATCAGCATCCCGCGCTCATCTTAAAAGCAACTTCAAATCCACGTCTCAGCCTGCTAACCAGCAAGCGCAAACGGATTGCATGTTGGATTTCGAATCAGATGTCCGATTCAACCCACCCCCAACCCCTTCTCCACCATCATAGCTGAGTTCATCTAGCTTCCAAGACGTTCCTCCATCCTCAACCCATCAGAGTGTTTTCTCCCTTCAGTCTTCATCACTCCCTATCGCCTGTTATTGGTCCGGCAGAAGACCACCATGTTGGGCTCGGTTCTGCCAGAGGTTTCTTCCCAAAGGGGAGTTTTTCCTCTCCACAGTCGCTTCAAGCTTGCTCATCATGGACAGTTCATGCAAACCTGTGTTTATCAAGTTGGACATCTATCTTAAACAGATCACCATATGGACTGAACAAACTTCTTCTATCTCCACTCCACCACCAGTTTCAGACCTGGGGGGGAACATCCCTGTTCTCATACATCTACTTATGCATATTAAAGTATAATTCAGCATTAATGTTCCTGCCGAGGTCTGAGCGCCAAAGACTTAAAATATTGTATCAATAAAATCCTTCTAATTGCCATTTCTTTCTCTGTGAGTTTTTCAGATTGAAATAAACATCTATGCATGTGATCTTTATGTGGGTTAGCAGGGGACATGGCCATTATAAAGGAGGAGTCCAAGGATGCTACTAATAGCCAAAGTACATCCTTAATATGAACGCAACACTGGATGGTGGCACCTTTGTTATTATTTGTGAGAGTCAGGCTGCAAAAATCTGGGATTTGTGGAATACCTGCAAGATGAAAGCCATTTTATATAGAAAGCCATCAAAAACACGGTTTGCAGTTGGCACAATGCATGTAGGAGAATTTCTAAATGGGTAGAAGAGGAAGCTCTGGTCAAATGAGACAAAAATTACTTTTTGGTCTACATGGAAAACATTTGTTGTGCAAACAAGAATCTCACATTACCATAAATCCACGGAATAGGTAAAACATGGAGGAGGCACCATCCTCCTGTGGGGAAGCTTTTGAGTGTCAATAGGAACACAATGCTAAATGCCAGATCTACCATAGATCAAAGAGATCAAAGCATTTTCAATTGGTACAATGGCCAAGTGAAAGTCCAGACCAAAATTAAATTAAGAATCTATGTAAAGAAAATTACAATCCACACCTTTCAAACCCCCAAGAAATCTGAAAAGACATGTATCATTTTCCTTCCACTGAACAATCCACCTCACAAATAAAAGACAGAGTTTGGCGAGGCGGCCACTTCGCCAAACTCACGCTACCGCCTCGCCAACATTCAAAAAAAAAAAATAAAAAATAATAATAATAATAATAAAAACTCGATATGCTTGCATGTTTATTTGACGTTAACACGCGGTTCTTTGTTGTTGCTTTCGCGCGTGCATATAGTGAATGGCAGGGCAAAAAGACATGGAGTTCTCGCCGTGAAGCAAGACCAACTCTCGCGGTCTTGCACTGAGCCTGTGGGTGCGGGCCGAGGGCTCTTGCAATTGCAAGTACGGTATTTCCCCCACAGACCACCAGGGCGACCGAAAAAACCTTTGTTCGACCTGAAATGACTCATTTAATCATCCAAAACGGTATGGAACACATTAATTAACTGAAAAATGTTGCATAGTATGCCTTTAAGCTATGTGGTATGAATACTTTTCCAAGGCCCCTTCAGCGGTTCCAAAGAGAACAACACTAAAAGCACATTATTTCTTTAGGTGTAAACTATTTTATCACATTAGTCTTTCAGGATTTGGGCAGCATGTAGTAGGTTCATACATGTTCATGCATGTATCTCCCTGACTTCCTTTACAGTATTATAGTGTGTGCATCCAGTACTTGGCATAGTTTTTTCTTAGTTTTTTATCATTTATTGTCCCACTAACACAATGCATAGTTGTTTAGAGAAACCTAGTATCGTGTTTTTTTTTCACAGTATTCAAAAATACAGTACAACTTTTTAAGGATGCACCCATCCTCAGTTGAAATTCTCTGGAGAAAAAAAATTTCTGAGGAGTGTGCTGAGGAAATATTTGCACCAATTCAAGATGGAGGGGGAAATATTTTAGATTTATTTTTCTTTTCCACTCACATCCCTAAAGCCAAGGCCACTGACCTCGCCTGCCTCCCAACTTGCACTAGTCAGTTGAAAGTAGTCAGTTGAGGTAGTTTGGACATTCGATCAGGATGGCCCCCGGGCACCTCATTTTGGAGGTTTTCCGAAGGAGTCCTTCAGTATCTAACTTCATAACATCAGATTCTGTAAGTCCAGTAAGTTGTCACGTGGGTTCTCAAAAGATTGCATTTTTTTGTCCATCACATCCCACAGATGCTTGATCTGAATGAGATGGAAAGTTTGAAAACATGTTGATGTTTAAAACGGGTTTTTGTACTCTTCATACAATCTTATCTTTGTGGCAGCCAGGGTATATTCTCATGCTGATAGAGTCCATAACTAGTAGGGACCTACATGGGCATCATGACTAGTCCAAAGCTATTAAATCCCATAGACAAATATGTGTGTGGCCTTTTCATTCTGACACATTTTAGTCAGCTCCATCATTAAATTTATCAGTTTTAGTTACAGTAAATAAGTATTCCAAAATAAGTATTGGGCACCCTTGACATTCTCACTAGTTCACCACCGTTCCATTCTTAGACAAACTTTAATAGATATTGAGCACTACAGACTACGAGGCAACAAAACCTGTAGTTTTAAAGACGCTCGGACCCAGTCATCAAGCCATTAAATAGGCCCTTTGGCAAACAAACAAATTCTTCAAGACACAGTAGTTAGTAATATTAGACGTATTTGCAAATTGGTATTTTATCATTTATGTTCCATAAACAGATGGACAACTATCATACAGTTTATACAATTATTGTGATAGAGATCATTGTAATGATCAACTTTGATTGACAATGTTTACAAACCACCAATCATCCCCAAAAACAGATTGGACATTTGATTAAAATTATTAATAAATTCAATTATTTTGTTCCGTTGAGAAGTAAAATTGCCCTAATAAATGTAACTGAGGCTCTGACTGTAAACGGTGAAAGATGTACTACCAAAGGGACTGCTACATATTTTTTTAAATATATTTTTATTGTCATTCCATTGCTATTAATAAACAACACAAAATACAGTGATATAGTTAGATATTTATTTGAGGGGTTAACACAAAGAAAAAGTCTAATGCAATCAGTAGCAATATGTTTTTTTTTTTTAACAAATGATAACAGGACTTTTACCAAACACCCAGCCACCTTGTTTTAAATTGCTCTCACATTTTTTGTCTTACCTTATCTCACCTGCATTTATATGTTCATAGAACTCAGGCAGGCTTTAGCAACAAATTTAACCCGCTCCTTAGTTCAAATTTCCCAGACATTTTAAACAGGAGGAAATGCCCCTGAGGTATTTCCACCATATATCACTAGTAGTCATGGCATTTAAATGTCACGTAGGATTAGACTCTTGCATCACTGCCACACCTGAAGCGCCTCCTTACACACCCCTTCATGAACAGAGAGCTCCTCTGTTCTTCGTTATACAAGAGAAAACTACAGTGATCTCATGAGAGTAGAAGAGAAGCCCATGTGAGCACCAAAGAGACCCCTAAGGCAGAGCAGTCAAAGCAGAGCTCACTACCCAACCTACACCTCTGGTGCTCCTGCCTCCCTACCTCTTTCTACTGGCAAATTATTTGGAGAGGGACGGATCATGTGAAGCCAAACCCCAGTCATCTGGCAGAGGATCACACAGATGGGCCAGACTGAGCCAGCTGAACCCACAGGCAGCTGGGAGTGATGATGCACAGGATGCTTCCTATCAACAGGATGTACTGTAGAGCAGAAGCTTCACAGGCTGACACACCAGACAGACCCACTAAAGGGGGACTGCAAAGAGACCAAAGAAGATGGGGGAGCCGAGGGGGAGGAGCTATAGTAGGGAGGGCACAATCATCAGGACAAGTGAAGAGGGAAATGAGAGGAAAAAGGGAAGTATGACAGCACTGAGTGCATGCTGAGAATAAAATCTGCATGTGTGTAAAAGCAAGCGTTTCAGGTTCAGTGTTGGTTGGTGTAATTGACAGGCGTGTATACATTGTTGTAATGAGGGTATACAATAATAATAATAATAATAATAATAATAATAATAATAATAATAATAATAATAATAATAATAATAATAATAATAATAAATTGTATTTGTAAAGCACCTTTCATTGTTAGAGAGTACAACCAGATTAAAAACAGGTTTAAAAGCCAAAGCACAACAACACATTTAAGAAAAGGCTTTTTTTAAAAGATGAGGTTTTAGGCCTTCCTTAAAAGAGTCTGGTATTTGAGGAGCCCTCAAGTGGTCTGGGAGGGAATTCCAGAGGTGAGGAGCAGCTGAGCAGAAGGCCCGATCACCCATAGCATGGAGCTTAGTCCTGGGGTGCTGCAAGGTGGCTTTGTTTACTGAGCGGAGACCCTCAATCTGATCTATGAGATCAGCTGGACAAAATAAAAATAATATTTCTGTGATACATAATAAGTGGGGATTGGGGATTGTAAGCAATTTGGGTATACAATCCAATGGCACTATTAATTTAATACATGATTTCTATTTGGTCAAATCTGAACTCTAGTTAAAAATCTAAAATACTTTGAATTTGTTGTGAGTTGTTTTAGTATGAGCAGAGATTGTTTAAAAACACTTGTTGATGCAACAACTTTTTTATACTTTAGCTGTAAAACAGGAGGATTCTTCAATGGTTTATGGCAGCTGGACCACTTTATACCATTTAGACCAGAATAAATATGTCAAGGAACTGGGAGAGGTGTGCTTACCTCTCTTCCTTGGAGCTGCAGGATTTGCCAGATGCTGGACTTTGTTTTGTTAATAAATCTAAGAAAGAAAAATTAATTTACTGCAGACTGGTAAAACCTGGACTAAAAATCGACCAAATTTGATTCTACAGTGGGGAGAATATTTTTAAAATAGTTTTGATTAGGAAAACAAAAGAAATGTGATCCAGAGTTTTCTTGACAATATAGGATAGTTAAAAAAGGGGCTCAACCAGGGTGGCATTCCTGCAAATAATAATAATACAATTATATTTATATATATATATATATATATATATATATATATATATATAGATAGATAGATAGATATATAGATAGATAGATAGATAGATAGATAGATAGATAGATAGATAGATAGATAGATAGATAGATAGATAGATAAATAAAACACCCATGGACAAATACTGGAAAAGTTACAGACTGTGAGTTAAAGTACCCTACTTTTCTAAGGGTAGCAATACACACATCCCTAAACTAAGTCAAAGATTCTGCCTTGACATGACTTCACAAAAGCACCATAAATAAATACAAAATTCATGCTAACAGGATATCAGCCTGAGCAAGGTAGGATGTAGAAAAAAGGTTATGTGTGCTCCCACACAGTGCATGTACATACAGTATCTGGTCAACTGCATATTGTCTACAACATATTAGTGTAAATAAGTGTATCTTTGTAAAAGCCCATGTTCCCAGTGAACCCTTCTTCAGCACTTGCTCTAAACTGTCAATACAAAAATGGATAAAAGAGAGTGGCTATACAAAACAAATAATAATTATAGTTTTATTTTAACTATGCATAACAGAAAATGAACAGACCTTTTAGGTAATTATGACCAATTCTGATTTTTGTTTACACTCAGAATGAAGCTTTACTGAACAGCACATGTAACCAACTGTGAAAGAAAAATCCACTTTTTAAAAAGCCATGTGATAAAATGTTGATATCAAGTATTTATCCTCCTATTTATTTCCTCTTTGAGTTTTTATTTTCTATTTTCATCTCCTCATTTCCTTCCAGAAACCATAGCTCACATCAGCTAAATTTCTCAAGAAACGTATTGCAGTTGTCCTATTTATATGCAAAGATGACAGCAGAAAAGCTTAGTTGTTACAAATAGTACACATTTGCAGAAGAAATGGCACTTTAGGCATGTTTCTTGAATATAATCAGTTGGTGATAATCATGCATTCAAGGACTTTATTATGATTAAGTGGTTTAATTTGCTTTTTGGTGCAGCTACATTCCCCCAAGCTGCCTTGTTTACTTCTACTTGATTGGGTAATTCCCTTAATTTTCCAGAGGAATATTTGACTCCTCAGAGGTTGTAACAGCTAGGTAGGTCTGCAATGTGTGGAGAGAGAAATGCCAATAAATATACACAGTGCACAGCTGTGGTGAAGATAATTGTTGTTGAAGACATATGTATGCTACGTCTATGATGGCTTCTTGAAATGGTAATTACATGATCATAAATCATTCAGTGTTCTTTACCTGTTACAATAATACAGTGTCACATCTAAAGCAGCTACTGTAGGATTTCAAGGGTATTTTTTCGCATGAAGTTGAGAAAACGACAACAATGAATAATAACTGTCATAAGTTCACTGTTACTACAATATTTATTTTCCTACATTAGTAGTTCATATCACCAAAGAGAAAATTTACTGTTTTAAAAAATAAATTTTCGTGCCTTTTAAGTCTTGTGCTTGTATGTCAGTGTTGCTTATTGTTTACCATATTCACATTAATCAAATTTTATCTTTATTACACACCCATGATTCTTACTTCTCCTGTTACCTTTCCCATTCTTACATAGCCAAGACTGTGTATAGTACAGCCAAGCTGAGTGTAATCATGCACCATATTTTCAATAATTGGGAAAGGATTTGTGCAACACCATGCATTATATGCACAGGGAAAGAACAAAATTTACATCTTCAGTGAGGCTGAGTTTGAGGGGCTCAGTGTCATAGCATTCTAGATATAAGACAAACTTGTATAGTATTTCAATTAAATGCACTTTATACTGCTCCAATTGACAACAAATGCTATCTTGGGGCACTTTACAAAGAAAACAAGTTAAATTCATATTCAGTTATGTGCAATTCAGCTTGAAATGCATTCCATTATTTTTTTACAGTGCAGTAAATAAAAACAAATTATGAAATGCCTGGCAGGAAGTTGTCTATGGGCAGATAGCATTGAATCTTCACTTTGATAAAAAGCTACATCCTGAGAAATGTTTGATCCCTTTATTGTAAATGTAGAAACATACCACATGCACATCAACATAACACATTTCTGATGAAAGGAACTACAATAGCATAAAATACTTAAATGTATTTATTTTTATTGCTTTTCTTGTGATTGGACAGTTATATTTGATAAATTAGAATATTATTAGCAAGACCCTTAACCCCAGACTGCTCCCCGGGCGCCGCACAGTGGCAGCTCACTGCTCGCCAATATTTTCATTGGTATATATGTTGCAATGACAATGAAGATGATATATATATATATATATATATATATATATATATATATATATATATATATATATATATATATATATATATAAATAAAATATATATATATATATATATATATAAAATATATATATATATATATATATATATATATATATATATATATATATATATATATATATTAGGGCTGGGCAAGTTAACGCGTTAATTTTGCGTTAATTCATTAGACTATTAACGGCGATATTTATTTTATCGCGCATTAATGCATGTTGCTCACATGCTTTCAGTCAGTGTCAGTCAGCACGCGCGCTGACTGCAGTGCGCTGTGTCACGGCACGGCAGCACTCTGGTGCTCCCCCTCCCCTCTCGTACATGGCTCAGCGGCGCCAGCCAATCAGCACGCAAGCTCAGCCTGGCCCGTCCACTCAGCTCTCACACAAACTCAAGACACAAACAATCATGTTGCTGAGAGAGACCGCAGCAGCGGAAAGCCGTTTGGCTTTATTTTAATACCGTAAATGAAATCAAGCTGTATGTTTTGTAAAAAGCCGGTTCATTTCAGTGGAAACACAACAAATTTATCTAAGCACGTGAAAAAACATGAAAACGTCGAGCCACAGAAACGGAGAGAGGAGACGAAACTTCTGTCATTGCCCCGACAGACCCACTGACGTCAGTGACTGAGGCGATTCAGTCCTCCATGGAACATCCAGGTAGATCAGTGTTCATCTTCAGCAGCAGTTCATGTTAACGTTCAAAGTTGATATTATCTATCATGTTACTGGAGCCCACACATAACATGTAATTAAGACCTTGAAAGAACCCAGTACATATATTAAAAAGTGTTATTTAAGATAAGATAACATTAGCTAATCCTTTTTTTATCCCACGACGGGGAAATTTATAGGATTAAAGCAACAGGCAGGTGCACACAACACAGACAAAATTACATAAGGATTGAAATATATAAGAGGTGGATTAGCGAAAAAACACTGAACATAACATTATTGTTATTATTATTATTATTATTATTATTATTATTATTATTATTATTTAATTGTAATAATAAAATAAAAACCACAAAACCCAAAAGGTCAACAGTTTCATGATACATCAAGCTTAGGGACTGGCTAATATACAGCAGGTCAAAAAAGGCCATATTTTGGCTGCAGTGCTTGCTGTTCTCTTATGAAGAAAAGATCAACTAGTGCACTAAATTCAATAGATGGGTTGAAAATATCCAGTATAAAATAAGATAAGTGCTACAAATGTTACAACACTTTTGTTCATATGGCAGCAGAACATTAAAATAAAAGTGCTCTTTACACTACTTTTGAATTCATTCTTGGAGTTCTGTTTTGGTTTGCTGATTGGACTGTGTTTTCCGTTCCTGTCCTCTCGTCTTGGTTCCCACCTGCTCTGTTGAGTTCCTGTTTGCTGCGTTGCTGCACTGCTGCGCTGCTGGACTCTGTACCTCTGTTCCCGTCTTCTTGGTCTTTGGCTTCACTCCCGGTTCTGCAGCAGCTCAGCCCCTTCGTGTCCCTGGTTGTCATCTCCGCCCTGTGCCTGTCAGCCAGCTCCTGCACCCTACAACTCCGTCCGGTAACTGACTCTGGTTCATGTCATCGTCCATCATCCTCTGTTACAATAAACTCTCAAGATCAGCTGTGCGTGTGTGTGCTGTGTCTGGGGTCATCCAAAAACAAATCATGACACTTTCCCATGAATTTACGAATCCCCATCCAACCAAGTTGACCTGGTGAAAATGGTTTGTTTATCAGACACTGTGGAGACAAATTGCTAAAAAATATTCAATGCAAGGGCTACATGTTTGTTCGGTAACACTGTATTACATTGTACTGATAGGGTTATTAAAGATAACCCCTTTTTATCCTAGAATGAAGAGCACACAACACAAGTTTTAGACATTTCTATAGAAAGGACAGAGGATGACCCAAACGGAGAACTGCACTCCCTGAAAGTTTGGTATCGTCTGCGCTGGGTCATTTATGTCCTCTTGCTTTTATTTTCACACATCAGGAGAAAAGGGTCAGGGGGGTTGGGTCAGGAGGTTACCACATGAGGGTTGAAAAAGGGTCAGGAGGCTTCAGGAATTTACAGCATGGGGGTGGAAAGCAAAGAAGATTCCTTATCTGAGAGAATTATTTGTTATTCCTGTCTGAGGTTAAATACAACAGAACCTTCCTGAAAGCAAACTCTTAAAACAAACCAAATACCTATAACTTGATAGAAATAAAATGATTACATTCACATTTTCCCAACATGTACCTTTGATACAATGTACATCATTGTTAAAGTCACTTTCAAAAAATGATTTATAGATTCTTTTATTTAAGCCTTCTTGCAAAGCTTTATCAGGACTACCCATAACTGCAATGTGTTTTGTAGCGTTTGTTTACAAAGCTTTATCTTTTTGATACAATTGATCTAGTTTTAAATTAGAATTTTGCACATATCAGTTTGCTGTTTTGTGACACAGACATTTTCCTTGACTCATCTTGGCTTTGGTGGATTTGACTCGAGAGGGTATTTTGTCATGTTAAAGACGCTTACCAGGAGAAATGAAACTGCCATTCTGCTTGCCAAGAGTGGGAGTCGAGCTGGCATATTAAACGACTACTAAAGGTTAGGATTCCACAGGGGAATTCTATGGAAATAAAATCACAAAAGAAGTCCAAAAACAGCCTGATTACAGGGCCATAATAATGAGGAAGAGACAGAAAGATAAGCAGGAAGAAAGAAAGAGGAAGCCTATTCAACACTTCTGGCATTTGTAATGTTGCTAGTATGCAGGAAGAGAAAAAAAGATGTCAGGCTTTGAAAAGATTTCTTTGATGTAAAGTCCTCTAGTGTGGTGTCTTGTATAGGCTATGTGGTTGACAAGTAGGACCAGTAATTGTGTGTAAGACCTCATGCAACTTCATTTCATTGCCACACTGATAAGCAGATGTGTGATAGTGTCATTTTGCAACAAGAAAGCTATTACACAGAAAGGCCACGTAGCAGAATGCACACAAAATGAATTTGTGAAATCAGAACCCAAAACACAACCATTCATTACATCTTAAATCACAAAGTATTTTCCAAATCACTGCAGTTTTGCACTGAAAATTGAAAAGTGCTAATATATTTCACTATTATACCCAAACACTGTAAATCCATGCAACATTATTTATACCAGCAGATAACAATATGTCAGTTGGTTTGATATCTTGCTGACAGTCTAATCATGCTACAGAAATTCATATGGCTCATAAACACAGCTGTCCAATAAAAATGACAACACAAGAGTTTGATCAATGGTCAAAGTCTTTAAAAACAGAGAAAACAACCTTGACAGCAAGGGCAAATCTTTAAGCAATGGATCTGTGTTAAAAACTCTTTCTAGATGGATCAATGTGTGACAGCACTTAAGAATTCCTCACACTGCTCTGACATTTATTTTGGGATGGTCAGAGGTATACGAAGAATTCACAATAGTTGAGCAAGGTGATGATCTTTAAACTGTTAACATCTCCTGCTCTCATTTAACCTAAGCTATTTACTCATTTCAGTTATTTCTCAATTGAAAATATCATCTTTTAATTGCATCTAGATAAGTAGATGGCTCATGAGGACTCCACTTTTGTTAGTTTAGGGGCAACCCACCCACAGTGTATCATGATGCTGTTCTTATCAGAGCAAAACTAATTCCATTGCAATTTGTCATCCGCCTTGCATTTATGCATTCTCTATCAGAAAGCATATTTTATAGCAATGCTTAATGTTTTCAGCAAGAAAGCTGCAACGACAACTTGTCACAACAGCTTTCTCATTGACACAATTTCTTAAGTATGTGTAGTATGTCATTCAATTCTGATAGAAAGCCATCAATTAAAATGAACTGTTGGATCCATGTTGCTTTTACATTTCAGTTAAACTATTATTTAATATTAAAATCCCTACTAAATCCACTTGGTTTTACTGTGTTAGACAGGCATACTGCTTTTGATCTTTTAGTGGTTTAAATGAAGAGAGTGTTAATCCGGTCTATATTATGTTGCAGTAATAGTGACAGCTAATTCACATCATTAATTCACCAAATGGGAGTAAATAAATTAGCTGATTTTGTTGTAGTAGTGCTACATCTATTGTTCTGAATTTTGATCAGATAATCAGACATATATGCTTACCTATTATTCCTGATTTCCAGTTTCTTTGAGTTTTCATTTGTCTCAACAATACAGATGATTAAAAAAATGACAAAGTCTCACAGAAGTACTGACAAACCTACACAGACCAATGCATTAGGCTTGTGGCCTTCATCTTTGTTTTTACAAAACATCAAACATGACCAAGATAAAGTTGAAACACATTGCTTTGTTAATAAAGATTGTTCCTCAATGCACCAGATGTTACTGGAGTCTTCACCTCAACAGGGGCCTTGTGCATAAAAGAGTGTACAGCTTTCATACTAAAAGCTGATGATAGCAAGACATTTTGCGGTGCACAAAGTAATTCAGATATATAAAACCTTGCGTATACATATAACTGCACACCTTTCCTTTATGTAGCCTAATTAGAAGGAAATTATGCGAAGTATGCTTCTCTGGTCTACATGTGTTTTGTGTATCTGTTGAAGGCCTATAACCATTTCCTATTTTGTGGGTGTTGCTGTGGGGGTTTAGGGTATCTGGATGACTTTTAAAGATTATCTGAGCCTAGTGTGTCCAAACCAAAAGGTGTGTCTTCATTCTCTGCAAAAAAAGTTGTGCCTGTTCCCAGTGCAGGATGGATTCTACCAGTGCTGCCAAGTGTCACTGATGAGGTGGTCATGGACAAGATCTTAAGGCAGGGGTCGGGAACGTATGGCTCGCGAGCCAGTTATGGCTCTTTTGATAATTTCATCTGGCTCGCAGATAAAACAAAATATCACTGCTATTGTTTTCATCCGGGTTTTTCGCGCATGCGCGCCGGACTGGAAAACAGAAGGCGGGCGCAAACAAAGGAAACGACAAGTTCTCGACGTATTTTTCTTCTTTAGATAACGTATCACAAGATCGTTTTAAGAGTAAGTTGATGGTTGATATCGCGACATAGGCACCAGAAACCCCCGCAACCCCATGAGGGATTAAGCGGGTCAGAAAATGGATGGATGTTCACGGACACAGACCGCTCATCAGCAGAGAGGAAGACCCGCCCGGTAGGTTAAAAAAAATTATTCACAAATGATTATTTAGGTGTTTTTGTCTTATTAAAATGGGTGAAGGTGTCGGCAACGTTGCAGCGGAAACACAGAAGTACTAGCGCGCGTAAACCAGGGCGTAATGCAGCCGCCGGGAGAAGCAGAGCCGCAGACTGCAGCAGGCTGCTGCAGTCTGCGGCTCTGCTTCTCCCGGCCCCGTCTAGCGATCGCCACCTCCCCTCTGCCGCTATTTCAGTAGAACAATGACCAGTGCAAAATTAAGTTGTATTTACCGGAGATGAAGTGTAGACTGCACATTCTGTCGGGGTGTGATGGCTCCCCCAGTCGACTGGGATCGTGTGCCTGGGTCCTTCTTCATTGAAAATATCCATTTCTTTTGTCTTTCTTCGTCCTTCGGTAAACGAAAGAAACGTACATCCAACGAATTGGAATGCCTCTGTGTGCAACCGGGAGCACAACAAGTCGTAGGCACTGTTTACATTTCGAAAATAAACTAACTAAAAGCACGCTCTAATTCACCCGTTTTGTAATGATAGAATGCGAGAACAGTCCTGTGTTTGCCTACAAGCGGGACCCGGAAGTAGCGCGGACGTCGTGACACGTGACGTCACATGTGACGTCACGCGTGAACTACCCTATTGGCTCTCACTGAAATGAATTTCCAGATTTTTTGCTTTCATGGCTCTCTGAGTCAAAAAGGTTCCCGACCCCTGTCTTAAGGCATACTAGTGGGGAGGAGAGCTTATCTTTTTTGTTATTTAGACCTGCCTCCGGTGTATTCCAGAGTGGTTCACTGCTTTGTGCAATGTGACCAGGACGAGAACAAGCTCCTCTAAGTCTGTGGCCATGATTTTCAAAAAGGTAGAATGCCCCATTGGAGTTGGGGGTCAGTCTCTGTGATGGTAGAAAGGAAAAGAAAAAGGACAGAAGGAAGTAATACAGACACTGTTCTGGTCTGTTGTGGTGAAGAAAGAGCTCAGCCAAAAAGCAAAGTCCCCAATTCACTGGTCCATCTACGTTCCGAACCTCACCTATGACAGTAAGATATGGATGATCATTCTGGCAGGTGGCAGATTCGCTCTTAGAAATAGGGCAAGCAGCTCAGTCATCCAGGGGGAGCTCAGAGTAGAGTTGCTGTTTCTCCAAATATAAAGGATTAAGTTGAGGAGGTTCGAGCACCAGATCAGTTCCTGAAGGGACTACATATCCCATATGGCCTGAGAATACCTTGGGATCAACCAGAATGAGCTGGAGGATGTCTGAGATCATGGGGGAGAGGGATGTCTGTGGTTCCCTCCTGGACTTGTTATCCCCACAACTCCATCTGGAATTAGCAGAAGATGATGGATGGATGTATGTGTGGATGGATGGATGGATGGATGGATGGATGGATGGATGGATGGATGGATGGACAGACAACCAAATGGAATAGTAGGAGAGTAAAGAGAATGTGGAAGATTTTTCAAGATATGTTGAAAAATTCCATCTGCCCATGGGCCCCACAGCAACAAAATCAAAAGAAAACATTACATTAGTTATCTCAGCTAAGTAGGATAAATGAGATGCTGGTTTTACACAAAGTGGTGTAACAAAACACTGAATGTAACTTCATTGATCCTAATATGCATGCACTATTTGGAATATGAGTACATTAAAATGTAAACATACTTTAAAAATATGAATGGACTAAATGTTCCAAAAGATCCCATGCATTTAGACCCACGCATGGGTCTAAATGCATTATTCAAACAGTTGTTTTCAGTTGCTGTTTAGTAAGTCACAAAACCCACTATAGGGTTATGTTATAAATATTCTCCATTACCAATGGTTAGTAGTGTTGCATGTTGGTTTGTACTTTGGTTTCCATTTAACAGTCCAAAACTCTTGGATTAACTTAAAGCTCTGAACTGCCTTTATGTGCGAGTGAATGTTTAACACTGTTGTGTCATTTATGAATGATTCTTTCTAAATAATGAATTGTTTAAGTGGACAAACTGACTGAATCACTTCATTAACTGATTTTTCTAATTTCTCAGCCCGCTGATGTCAGCGTCAGCAGTCAGGTTGGGTAGAACTTTAGTGTTTTGTAACACACAGAATGTATTATAAATATTTGCTCAGCGAGAGACACAGTCCCACCTCTAGCACAGTAGTTGGAGAATCATTGAGTGACACAGTGCCACTCCAGTACATGGAATGTGCTGGAGGAGGCACTGTATCACTGTGCACGAATGAACTATGTGATTCAGTGAACCGATCTTGTTAACAAATCATCTTAATGGACTGCCATTCCATCACTAATGTTTAAATGGGTATTTATTTTAAGTACATTCATGTTGGCCTTATGATGAATTGGCAGCATGTCCAGGGTTTGTTTAGGAAAATATACATTTGTTTTGGGGGTCAAAACCCTCATGTTTCAAGTAAATCCAAATCTTCTAATAGGATCTTTGAATTTTCTAAACTCTCCTTACACCAAAAATATATTGAAAAATATATGGTGTAATATCTTAAGTTAAAGAAAACCAAAAAGTAGTTTTTTCATTACAAGATAGGCAAATAAAATCACAGAAGGATTTTAATAATTTGAAAGATGTTTCCATCTAGTTTTCCTGGCAAGAGTTTGAGTTTGCCTCTCTTAGATTGAGCCAAATAGCTAAAGTGAGCCCATGACAGACTGTGATAGACAGATGACTTATCCAACAATCTGCCAAGCCTTTTTAAAGCACTTATTTGTGTTCATAGCAAAAACTTCCCAGATGGGTTTCTGTAACAAACCATAGATTTGTTTGATGCATGTCCCTTACCAATTGGATTTTCCGTGAGTTTCCTTTTTATTTTAACTTGTTAACCAAAATCCTATAATCATTTCGTTAAGCTCAGATTGAAAGTTACAGTAAACTGATATCAATGTAGACATATTCAAAAAAAATAAAATGTGCATTTCTAAGAGGCTTATTTGTCAAATTAAAAGAACCTTTTGAAACAACAACAACCTTCAAGCTGATATTAAACATATTTTTCATTAAGCCCCCAATTCTGTATGAAAAAAATTGCTTTTTTATTTGTCTGATACAATATTCCAATAATAATAAATGCTGTGTTTTAATTAGGTGGAGGTGGGACAGAAATCATCATTAACAGAAGTAAAGGCTTTAAACCCTCATCAGTCAGTATTAATTTATATAATGTGTTTCCATTAGTTAATGTAGTTGCTGAAATAAATTAACTTTTCAATAATGCTTTAATTTATTGAATATGACTGTATTTTTTAATTCAAGAAAAAACAAATTAATGTTCACCTGAACATTTCTACTATTGATCACTACTATAGGATAAGACTTGAAAATAGCTTTCTCTTCCTCGAAATATGCTTTTTCTGTCAATAGCTCAAAATCCCAAAAAATAGTAATTATAATTTTTTCACTCACAAATACCTATTTCACGACCAACAAAATCCCCAAAAACTCTCACAGCATAAAATACTATGTTTTGGGTGCTTCTTGAGTCATTTTAGTCTCACTAATCAAATACGCTCAAGTCATCCAAATTGTACAACCATGCAGATCGCACCAGTCATCTTTTAGAATAGTTTGGCTACATCATCTGTATTCATTGTGAAAAATGCTTCCTAGATGAAAACTATGAGCAGTAAGTAAGACTTTGCAGTGGATCCACTTGAACCTCCCCCTTCACTTGAGGGGGAGGTTATTCCTGGACTATTTCTCGGTCCATACAGTAGACATCATTTGAAAGGTCATGACAGATCAGTACAGTGATACTGGGGGGATTTTAGGGATGGATATAGAAAGAGAGCGATAAGATAAGAGGTCTGCAAGGAAAAGAGAAGGAGGGAGGTGGCATCCGTGTACAAACAAATACCTCTTTAGAATTCTACACGGCACTCTGCTGCAGTGTGTTTGGTTTCCAGGCTGCACTGCATTATTAATACATCCATGCCTACCGTCATCCCAACCCCGGGGTATCGAGAGTTGGTGTTGGTGGGTGGGTGGAGTGTGGGTGGGTGGGGGTTTGGGGAGGGGGTGAATGGGGAGAACAGGGAGTTAAGTGAACAATTTTGGAGGGGGAGCACATGGGGAGGGGTGTCAAAAAAGCGGCAATGTTTAACCCAGGGGTTTATAATTAGGCCCTCCTATTTGCAGTGCTGTTTAACTTTGAAACCAGGAAATTACGAGCAATTGCATTTTTTAAGAAGCTGCAGTGCATCTGTTCCTTATAAATGAGTATAAGGGCTGTTCTTTTATGAGTTTATATTAAATATCTTTCATGGCGATTTCTGACTTTACAATGTCAGTAAATACCTTTGTTTTTTTATTCATTTAAGTATATAATTGTTTAATCCTTTATTGCCCCACAGTAGAGAAATGTGGATGGATCAGCAGCAGGTGAGAGAAACCGTACACAATAAAAAAAAATCTGTACATTTAAAAAATGGCATACTAAGGTTAAATGAAAAGTGAAACTGAGGTGACTACAAACAAAATGAAAAAACTGTGCAACAACAGGTATGTAAATAACTTACTGAGCTTGTTGGGAGCACTGATGCTTCTAAACGCTAACAGCTACTGGGAGGAAAGGTCTATGACAATGCTCCTTAGTGCACCTAGGGTGCAGCCGTCTTTCGGCTGGACCCCAGGACAACTTTTGAGTACATACAATGTATGAGACTAAATGTTGTTGTTTTTTTTTATTTATCTTATTTATCCATGTCATGTCGGTAATTTTGCCAAATACAACAATTTTATACAAGTAGACAATCCCAGTAAAATGCTGACAGGTGAGTGCACATTAATATCACATAGACAAAGGTAGTAAATTGACTGCAGAGTAAACATAAAAAAATTGCATATCAAGAGGAGGATCTCAATAAGGTGATTCAAAACATTTTGATGCTGTGTGAAAGTCAATACATTTTGTTAGTTTTTATCATCATAAAACTAATTTCTCTCCTTTGATCTCTTGGAGCACATTGGTGTGTGTGCGTTTTTTTTCTTTTACTATCAACCAATCACAGCTCTTAAAGGGGAAGTCCGGTCAACAAGGGAAAATCAGTGGATCATTAACTATTACTAAAACTAATATGTTTGTGGTGATTTAATGAATTTAGCGTTAATCAGTAAAGAAATAAAAACATAAATTGTTGTCTCAATCACTGTGTAAGGGGGCGGCCATTATTGCCCAAATATGGAAAAAAACGGCTGCCTGACATCACATCCTGTGACGTAACATCGCGGTGAGCCGAGGGCAGTTTTCCGGGCTTTACAAGCAAATTCAATAGGAACCGTTCTACACAGCTGTGATCAACAACAATTATTTCGGATTTCCAGAGGACTTCACAATTAAAATTCATGAGAGCTATTGTTAAAGCAACAATGCCTATGTGCATGGCAGTTGGATGTCCCAATACGTTGGGTAAAAGTGGAAAAAACATTACTTATTTCAACTCTGCTCCTATGGCAGGATGAGCTTCAGTGCGTTATGAGGCAGAGGGATATTTTCGCTGGTGTCTGAAGTGTCACTAAGTTTAGGGCCGAAACAATCCACTTCACTTTCTCAAACAAGCCCAAAACTGCAACCCGCAACTCATGAAATTAACAAGCGACTTTAGAAAAACGAAGACCAAAGTCGCATAAAATAAGTGGGCTTCGCAACAGTGAGCACGGGTCTGTTATGCAAATCTCTAGCAATTTTGGAACAATGTAAGCTGAGGGGAAAAAAACAAACCCAGTCCGGAGGGCGTGGTGAGAAAAAAACAATAATGCTGTTAACGTGTGTTAAAAAAGTCGCCGTTATGGTCAAACAAAGTTACCACGTTAAAACTGACGGCACTAATTTTAATTGATATTGACCCTGAGATATTTCATCTGCAAGAAGAACAAACTGAGAAGAATAACACAAAAATAAGGAGACGGCTGTGGTGCCGCAGCAGACAGATTCAGCTTTTAACAATTTATTTAAAGAATAAAGATTAATCCACCGTGATCCGCAAAACACTACAGGCTCAGGAGACGACTGGCAACGACAGAACGTCTGGTTTTCTCAGGAGGCGAAGGGGGATCAGGTTTCTAAAACGAGAGGACACGGTTAAATCTGAACGGTGCGCTCTTACCGAGTACAGCAGAGAGAGTTCGCCAGAGGGTATGGTCTACGGGTTCTAGGGGCGTTTGGAGCACAGGTGACTAGAAGGCAGGTTGGTTGATGGGCGAGAGTTGGCCCGGGTCCGGCTGACGGGGCTCGGAGGGATTCAGGACCGACTGCCATTTGGGATCGGTGGGGGGATCCGGGGTGATCAGTCGTCAGGAGCTTGAGCTTGGAGAGTGCACAGAACGGAATCCAAGGCTTGAGGTAACCTGAGACACAGGGAGCACAGCGTTAGTGAAGGGAGAGAGAGCTGTCATCAGACAGTGGCCAACTGAGGTGTACCACACTAGGTTAACACTCTGGCGGGGTTGTGCTGGCAGCCATCCGCTTAAGTAGTCCAACTGAGTGCCACTTAACACTGAACACCTGCCGCAGCGCGCCTCCCCGCTTATCAAGGCCACCTGTGAGGGGAGAGGGAGGAAAAGGATTGCACCCTGATCGGGCACAGCCCACAGAACCCTGACAGAATTTTGTTATTCATTATTGAATTGATATGATTACTGCCAAGGAATCCAAAAAGACTAATGCTGCCACAGGTTAGATGTATCATGTAAAAACCATTTACACACATAGGACACATTGGCTGATCATAGCACTTATATAAAGTGATTTTGATAATATATGGCTTAAAACAGTGGTTTAAGACAACTTTTGAGCACATACAATGTATGAGACAAGATTTTTCTTTTTCTTTATTCTTTTTTTTTTCAACACTTTGATCAAAAAAATATTATGGCTAATGATAGCGGACCTTATTGAAATGAGCAATTGTTTTAAAGTTCTGGCCAAAGATGAAATTCTCACTCTGATTACCAGTCTCTCTCCCCCTGTCAAATATTCTTTCTCTCACAGTCTAATTAACAAACCCAGACGTATCTGGGATACCAGGAACCTGGCAGTTACTGAGCAAGAGAAAATGGCATAGAGGAGAGAAAGAGAAAGGCAAGCGAGAGACAGACAGGGAGATAAAAATTCCAATTTCCCCAGTCACTGACATCATACGGAACACATTGTGTCTCCTCAAAGATTGACATCAAGTGTCCCTTGATGCTGCAGCCATCATTGGTAAAATGTTACGCGTTAACCTTTGGCAGTCAAAATGGTTTTTTTTGGGGTTTTTTGTGTTTTATAAAGCTGCCACATTTACTTCAACACTTTTCAACTATTTTAGGATACTTAATTTCCTTTTTAAGGTAACGGTGTCGAAGAAATGCGTTCTAGATGAGAAATAAATTGTCTTTCTTATGATCCCGTCATTTTTAATCAAATGGTCAGCAGAGCACCAAGCAAAAGGTCACTGTGATTCTCTGCAAGAAGAAAACAGTTACTTCCCTCTCTAAATAGACATCTGCAGCCTTATTTTTATTGCTAATTTTGGATTCAAGAAAAAAACTGCTATCATTTTTCAGGGCATTGAGCGCATAATGTAATTAATAAATTACTGTCACCCCTTCTTTACCTGTGTATACTGTGAATATTGTGAATGATTTATGAACATTTTTACAACATTCAAATCAACCTAAAGGTTAAATGGCAAAGTTTGGAATTTTTAAACAACTAACTTACTAAGACAAAATAGTATAAATATGTAGTTTGTAATATGACCTGTGTCAAACACTGCAAACAGGGGCTTTTTATCTGCAGTGGGACGACATTTCATGGTCTTTTTCGAGTTTTCCTTTAGTATTTTTCTGTCAGCTTTCTCAGTAAACGTGCTTGGACCAGACCTGGGCATGTTAGAAGTTGTTTTGAATTTCCTCCACTTGTAGACTATTTTGTGTAAAATTAATTGGCTGTTTCTAAATTATTTCTCCAAAACCCTGTAAAATCCCTTACTACAGCCATATGCTGATTCAGTGTTCTTTCTGAAGGCTTCAGACAGCTCAAATCTATCTTACCATGTAGTTCACTCTCACTTAAATAATCATGAACACCTTAAACTAAAATGTCTGAGATTATTTTTCCTAGATTTTCCTAAATTTTATTATTGTTTACATGAATTTCACAGCATTGATAAAAATTGATACTTAATGTCAAAATATCTAAATTTGTCAGAAAAGCAAAATGTATGGTAACCTAATTTCACAATTGTACACAATTGTACATACAATGCATTGCAAAAAGAATTTATACATCTTGAGCCTTTTTGCTGTTTGTCAGTTAACTAAAAACTGATACATTTTTTGGGTAATTTAAATAATAGAGCTTCTATCAAGCTTTCCATTGCCATTCAAAAGCCCCAAATTTTTTAGAAGCCTGAGGCTTTTCTAATCCTGGGTAACGCTAATTTCACTTTGCTGGGGATTTGGTCCCTGAAACGAACCAGTACTTTGCTCTGCTTTCCTGGGATTGTTGAGGGGACAGGGTTGTGTGCAGCAAGAAAAACTGTCTACCAGTAGGGTGGAGTAATGAGCAGTAAGGAGATGAAAAGTTTACAAACCTATCAATTTTAGAACTTTGTCAGAAAAAGTAGTTTTAAGATGTTTTCAGGCAAGAAAATACACCTCCAAACTTCAACTGTGCAGTGAGTTTATCAGGATTATGTCACGCCCAGCTCAAAGGCTTTGACAAAAACGGGAGGCAGATGAGCAGATCTATGTCAAAAACATTTATATAGAAAAACCCATGAGTAGTGCCCACAGCATGTCCTAGGAATGAGTGCACAAGCGCTGCTGCCTGCTCCCACCAACTGCTTCCTGAAAGAAAGAAAAGGGCAGAGCATAGACGCGGGCAGGAAGGTGCTGCGGGGGCTGCAGCCTCCCTCGTCATAGAATCAGCCCCCCATGGTGTGGGGGCTGTGGAGTTTTTTTTTTTTTTTTTTTGCAAATAAGAACATACAAGAACAATATAGAACAATAATAATTACAAACAGATACAATATCAAAGGGCTTTACGGGGGGCTGTGGAAAAACATAATAGTCCAGGTCACGCGTGACGTGACGTCAGCGCTACATCCGGGTCCCGCGGGTAGGCAAAAAAGCAGTACTGTTCTCGTCTACTACATGACAAAACTGGTGATTTAGAGCGTACTTTTAGTTTATTTTTGGAATCTAAACAGTGCCTACAACTTGTTGTGCTCCCGGTTGCACAGAGAGGCATTCCAAATCGTCGGATGTACGTTTCTGTCGTTTACCGAAGGACGAAGAAATAAGAAAGAAATGGATATTTTCAATGAAAAGAGCGCAGGCAGACAATCCGAATGGACAATGGGAGCTATCATACCACGGCAGAATTTGCAGTCTACACTTCATCTCGGGTAAATACAACTTAATTCTGCACTAGTCATTGTTCTACTTAAATAGTGGCGGAGGGGAGGTGGCGATCGCTAGGCGGGGCCGGGAGAAGCGGAGTCGATGCGCTGCAGCAGCAGCACGCCGCATCATTTTAGTTTTCTTCATGCAATCAGTGTGCAATAATGTTCACCAGACAGCGGCTCCATTACGCCCCCGTTCACGCACGGGTGACCCTAACGTCAGCCGTCAGCCACAGCCCTTAACATAATGACGTCACGTGTTTTCCAACCCAGCCATCAGCCCCCCTCGCTTGGAACAGCTTCCAGTGCGCCTGGGGCAGAGACACCTAGTGGACTTGGGTTAGGGTTAGACATCAGACAGAGCCAATTTTAAATCTGCTTGGACTTGATAGAAGCAGTAGAGACCCGCTGACAGGCTGGTTTCACTGGGGAAACTGCAGTGTTGACCCCTGCTGCTGCTGTTTGACGTCGGGCAGACCGTCTGTTATTTCCTGCAGACTGGATCTGTTTGTGGTGGCAGAAAAGTCATTATAATTGAGGAATATCTGCACATAACAGATATCAAATGTGAAAATCTTGACACTAATACTTTCACAAAAGTATTAGTATGTAACCTTTTGATAAGTTGAAAACGAAGGTAGCTGATTTCAAAACAAATTGGTAAAGTTTAATTTGTAAAAGTTAGCAAATAAAAAATTGGACCACTAATTCTATTTCTGTCAAATTTAATTCAGCTCAGTTTATTTATATAATGCCATATCAGACCATGTCATCTCAAAGCACTTTAATTTCAACTAAAGCATACAGACAGAGTGGTTGAAAAGGTTGAAAACCCAACAGATTTCATTGTGTTATTGATGGCTTCTTTATTAATTTAAAGATGTAAAATAGTCTTTAGATATAACTATTTTACATAACCGGAAATGTTTTTTTTTTCTCCTTGAAATAAGGATGTGTTGGACAGTTGTACTGAAACTGTAATTTTGATTACAATGCAAATTGTAGTTGACAATAAATATTGATTGATTGATTGATTGATTTTACATTAAAATAATTTATCAAAATGACTGAGACAGTGTTCCACTTCAGGCCAAAACTTATTAAACTTTTGTATTTTAAGTCCTCTTTATTTAATTTGCATTTTATTAATTTGGGTTCGCATGAACAGAATGTGAATCTGGAACCAATTTATAATTGTGGCCTGGAATAGGCTTTTATTTTAGAACTTGGATGATTCATTCAGTGATTATGCATGAATACGTCAGGAATTGTGACCCTGTGCACAGCAATAGTAAAAATTCATTTCAGACATTGACAGATCACAATATGTCATGTGACATTTCTTTAATCCTTCTGTGACTGTGTGGGTGTGTGTATATATACCATTGTTCTCTGTCAGAAGCAGGTTTTATTTAAAAAAATGAAAATGACCTCTGCAGCCCTGCATCAGTTAATGATCACAATACCTTTGCAACCTGTTTACAAACAGTAACAAAAAGACTGTTTAGGACATTTTGCAGCAGAATGCAGCTTGTCTATATTGGCTACCAGTTAAATCAAGAATTGGCTTTAAAATCCTTCTCCTTACATTTAAATCCTTAATGAGTCAATGACCATCAATCTTATTAAAGTGCTCATGGCTTCATATTATACCAATAGAACTTTTCAGATATTGGAAGTAGCTAATCATATATAGAGAGCTGTATTTTTTTTAAATCATTGGTTTGCAATTTTACTAAATTATGTGTTTTGTCTGTTTCAATGGCTCACTTTCAGACATGTCTCTGCAAAAACGTGGTACTTATTGTGTTGCTAATGGCTTGCACAAATTAGTGGCAACATATGTTAATGCGTGAAGCTCATAATCTTTTGTACAATCAACTGTTCAATGACTCATTTTAGTTTTGGTGGTATTCTAATGTACTATTTTGTTTTCTGAAACACCACAAATGTTAAAGAAAAATAAGTGTAAATGTGCAGCTGTTTGCAAAAATAAATATACAATATCTGATATTGTGGTTGTATGGATTTACATTTTGCATGGCCATCAGGGGACTTTCTAAAAATGTAAATGGACTCCAAGAGAAAAAAGGTTTCCCATTACTGATGTGCATTATACTCCTTGTCCAAGCTTAATTAGGACCGATCAGCGAAGCGCCATCATACTGGAATTTCAATGCTTCTTATTCTCCCATCAAATACATTTTTTTGGAGACCTAAACAAACACAAAACTCAAAATATTTTTCACATGTATCACTTGCACATAAAATGTAACTATTTAAGAGTTTAGTAAATGTTGCAAAAGAAACAGCTCCACTCTGCCCCCTTGACACCCTCCTCATTTACCTTACTTTATTGTAGAGGTATGAAATTCCCAAGACCTGCCAAAAACTCTCTCGCCCCCATTGTTCATAATAAACAGGAAGTTTATTATCACCTGATGATCTCTCTGCCGGCCGTGATGTTATCTCCTCTGTAGCGTCTCAGCAAAGAAAACAATCCACTTCCTGGTTGGAGCTGAAAGACCATTTTGTTAAAGGTATACTATGCAACCGGGGTTGATTTTCCAGCGAGGCTCCTCCCAGAGGGTGAAAGTAAAAGTGCACTGTCGTAAAGATGCTCAGCTGTTCTCCTGGTTTCTCCGTCAAGCCAGGCGCGGTTATTTTGAGCTTAGCAGACAGGCGAACGCAACGAAAAGTCGAAAAAACGGCAGTACAAACAATGACTAACACAGTGAAAGTATGAACATGCACAGAGAGAGAGAGAAATCATTCCAATGTTACTTACAATCGCATCAGCAGAAATGCGAGGTCCGCGTCAGCCTTGCAGCCTTCTTTTTCTTTTAGCTCTCGCCATTCGGAAAAAGCTTGCCCGATGTTCACCCGTGTACGACTCCTCTCTCTGTCCAGAGCCCTTTTCCTCTTTCTTGCCTGCTCCGACATGGGCTTTCGCTGTTTTCTTGCTGGTTCCGCCATGATAAATGCACAAATATCGCCACTGCGCTAGCAACGAGCATGCCTTTCACTGGGGGTGTGTAGCAGTTCTCGCCGTAAAGCAAGACCGACTCTCGCGATGCACGAGACTTCTGAGCCTTTGGGTGCGGGCCGAGGGCTCCTGCAATTGCAAGTACGGTATTTCCCCTACAGACCACCAGGGCGGGCGAGAAAACCTTTGTTCGATCTGAAATGACTCATTTAATCATCCGAAACGGTATGGAACACATTAATTAACTGAAAATGTTGCATAGTATGCCTTTAAGATTTAACTATAAACTGTTGCTGTAGTCCCAGTTCTTTATCTGAAAAGTGGTCTTCTTTTTACTGTTAACATCTTTAGTAATAAAATGACTCTTGAATCAGAAACTATACTTTAACATATTTAATCTAACAAGCCAGAGGAATAATACAGCTTAGGTACTGGACTCTCATACATAAAACAACCCAGGAGGGGTAAGATCTGGAAGCGAGAGTGACAAACTCTCGGTTACATCAGCTTATATGGTTCAGCAAGGACCTGGTCGATTCCTCCCATGTCGTCTTTGGTATACAGTACAGACCAATAGTTTGGACACACCTTCTCATTCAAAGAGTTTTCTTTATTTTCATGACTATGAAAATTGTAGATTGATACTAAAGTCATATTCTAAGTTCTTCAAAGTAGCCACCTTTTGATTTGATTACTGCTTTGCACATACTCTGCATTCTCTTGATGTTTTTCAAGAGGTAGTCACGTGAAATAGTTTTCACTTCACAGGTGTCCCCTGTCAGGTTTAATAAGTGGGATTTCTTGCCTTATAAATGGGGTTGGGACCATCACTTGTGTTGTGAAGAAGTCAGGTGGATACACAGCTGGTGGTCCTACTGAATAGACTGTTAGAATTTGTATTATGGCAAGAAAAAAGCAGCTAAGTAAAGAAAACGAGTAGCCATCATTACTTTAAGAAATGAAGGCCAGTCAGTCCGAAATATTGGGAAAACTTTTAAAGCGTCCCCAAGTGCAATCGCAAAAACCATCAAGCGCTACAAAGAAACTTGCTCACATTAAGGACCGCCCCAGGAAAGGAAGACCAAGAGTCACCTCTGCTGCAGATGATAAATTAATCCGAGTCCCAAGCCTCAGAAATCGAAGGTTAACAGCAGCTCAGATTAGAGACCAGGTCAATGCCACACAGACGTCTAGCAGCAGACATAATCTCTAGAACAACAGTTAAGAGCAGACTGTGTGAATCAGGCCTTCATGGTAAAATAGCTGCTAGGAAACCACTGCTAAGGACAGGCAACCAGCAGAAGAGACTTGCTTGGGCTAAAGAACACAAGGAATGGACATTAGATCAGTGGAAATCTGTGCTTTGGTCTGATGAGTCCAAATTTGAGATCTTTGATTCCAACCATCATGTCTTTGTGCGACGCAGAAAAGGTAAACGGATGGACTCTACATGCCTGGTTCCCACCGTGAAGCATGGAGGAGGAGATCTGATGGTGTGGGGGTGCTTTGTTGGTGACACTATTGGGGATTTATTCAAAATTGAAGGCATACACAACCAGTATGGCTACCACAGCATCTTCTATCCAGTTTGCGTTTAGTTGGACCATCATTTATTTTTCAACAGGACAATGACCCCAAACACACGTCCAGGCTGTGTAAGGGCTATTTGACCAAGAAGGAGAGTGATAGGATGCTGCGCCAGATGACCTAGCCTCCACAATCACAGGACCTGAACCCAGACGAGATGGTCTGGGGTGAGCTGGATCGCAGAGTGAAGGTAAAGGGCCAACAAGTGCTAAGCATCTCTGGGAACTCCTTCAAGACTGTTGGAAGACCATTTCAGGTGACTACCTCTTGAAGCTCATCAAGAGAATGCCCAGAGTGTGCGAAGCAGTAATCAAAGCAAAAGGTGTCTACTTTGAAGAACCTAGAATATAAGACATATTTTCAGTTGTTTCACACTTTTTTGATAAGTATATAATTCCACATGTGTTAATTCATAGCTTTGATGCCTTCAGTGTGAATCTACAATTTCCATAGTCATGAAAATAAAAAAAACTTTTTGAATGAGAAGGTGTGTCCAAACTTTTGGTCTGTACTGTATGTGTCACTGTTTGACTGTGAAATAGCCTCTGCACCAGGGTTATCAATTCAATTCAATTTTATTTACATAGCGCTAATTCATGAAACATGTCATCTCAAGGCACTTTACAAAATCAAGTTCAATCATATTATACAGATTGGGTCAGATTATACAGATTGGTCAAAAATGTCCTATATAAGGAAACCAGTTGATTGCATCAAAGTCCCGACAAGCAGCATTCACTCCTGGGGAACCGTAGAGCCACAGGGAGAGTTGTCTGCATTGTACATGGCTTTGCAGCAATCCCTCATACTGAGCAAGCATGAAGCGACAGTGGGAAGAAAAACTCCCCATTAACGGGAAGGAAAACCTCCGGCAGAACCGGGCTCAGTATGAACGGTCATCTGCCTCGACCGACTGGGGTTACAGAAGACAGAGCAGAGACACAACAAGAGAGACAAAAAAGCACAGACGCACACATTGATCTAGTAATCTGTTCTACATTAGATGGTAGTAGCGGGTGAGCCGTCTTCTCTGGATGATGTCACAGTTAACAGAACGCCAGACCAGATGTACCTACTATGAAGAAAAAGAGAGAGAGCAAAAAGTTAAAAGCTGAAATGACGACAGTCATTTCAATGTAATACAAAACTGGAGAACAGTAGACTGAAGAACAGTAGAAATCAGTAGAGTGAGAAAATTAGACCCTGATGTCCTCCAGCAGCCTAGGCCTATCACAGCACAACTATAGAGATAGCTCAGGGTATGAGCCACTCTAACTATAAGCTTTGTCAAAAAGGAAAGTTTTAACATTAGTCTTAAAAATAGATAGGGTGTCTGCCTCACGGACCAAAACTGGGAGTTGGTTCCACAGGAGAGGAGCCTGATAGCTAAAGGATCTGCCTCCCATTCTACTTTTAGAGACTCTAGGAACCACCAGCAGACCTGCAGTCTGAGAGCGAAGTGCTCTGTTAGGAACATACGGGGTAATCAGAGCTCTGATATATGATGGAGCTTGATTATTAAGGGCTTTATACGTTAGAAGGAGAATTTTAAATTCTATTCTTGATTTAACAGGAAGCCAATGAAGGGAAGCTAAAATTGGAGAACTCAGTAGAGTGAGAAAAATAGGCCCTAATGTCCTCCAGCAGCCTAAGCTTATAGCAGCATAACTACAGAGATAGCTCAGGGTAACATAAGCCACTCTAACTATAAGCTTTGTCAAAAAGGAACATTTTAAGATTAGTCTTAAAAGTGGACACGGTGTCTGCCTCACGGACCAAAACTGGGAGTTGGTTCCACAGGAGAGGAGCCTGATATCTAAAGGATCTGCCTTCCATTCTAATCCATGTATCCATTGTGCCCTGAGATAACCAGTGTTTAGAACATTACTTTGAAAAAGTAATTATAGTTGCTCACTACTTGTTCCAAAAAGTAACTGAGTTAGTAATTGAGGTACTCTACAATAAAATAAATTTGTTACCAGGAACAGAAACAATTTCGTGTTACTTTAAAACAAAAACATTTTATGTGCAATACGTCTGCTATATATCAAAGAATTTAGATTTTTTTAATGAGCTTTAACAAGTCAGTTATAATGAATAGAAAAAAAACAGATGTTTATACATAATGTTTGATATTTATTGCACTTCCAGTATTATGTTTTGAAGAAATGTAAACAGTTTAAACCATATAAAGTGCAGTTAACATTTCTTACCATGAGACAATTTACAACAAACGTAAAATACATTGTGTTTATTGTCTTCAAATGTAAACATTAAAATAAAATCAGTAAACAGTTGAATTATATAAATGTGTGTTTACAGAAACTGCAGCAAATTTAAAAAATCTGACTCAAATAGCCTGATATAAATAGTCTGGGAGACATAAACTGCTGTATTCCTAAGTGAACAGTTGAACAAGATGGAATACATTAAATATTGAACTTTTGTTCTTGTATATTCATTTACCCATCAAGACACTCCTTCTAAAACACTCATCTATACATGTATCTCTTGTGTATCTGATTAACCCATGTAGTCTAATCATAACCATCCTACAATTCAAACCACTGATTGTATCTAAAAAGCAGCAACATTTAAAACTTCTTGTCTATCAGCCTGTTTCTCTCTTTGGGTGAAAACCATCTTCTCCAGGGTAAAATGTATCTCTACAGAGGCACTGGATGGAGTAGGTGCATTGTATTTCAATGGCATTTTCTGTATTAGTGGAAATCTGTTAAGAGTATCCATCCCCTGTGCTCCTGATTTTAAATAGTCAGCAACTTAACTTTCCACAGTGGCAGAGGTGTCCTTCTCTACCTCAAAGGAAAATAATTCATCTTCTGTGGCTGCATGTTAGTGTGTTGGTACCTGTTGGCTGGTCTTTGTCTTTGGCAGTTATCCGGCACTCCACCACTTGCTTTGGCACTGTCCTTCCTTTTCTGTGTCCACAACCAGTGTAGGTTAAATCTGGGCATTGTCCCTTTGAAGCACCTCTGTAAATCTGGTTTTGATTGCCTGAAATGAGACATGCAAAAACATACAACATTACAAACTACGACCTAAGACATACATACACTTTTCATTGTAATTTGATTTCATGATTCATAATTTACACATATTTCATATACAGTTGAAACAGAAGTTTACATACACAAGGCACTAGACACAAAGTTGCTTTTTATTGTCTAAAATGTAATCAAAATAAACATTTCATCTTTTAAGGCAGTTGGAATAAAAAATTGAGACTATGCTGACTGCCCACCCAGAAGCTACAGCCAATGATGGTTGAGAGGGAGATTTAAAAGCCGACCCTACCTTCAATCAGGGCTGCTGTGCCTCATGTGCGGGATGCCATTGTTTGCTTGCCTACTGGGTTTTGCTTTGCTTCACTTAAGTGATTCAGCAAAACATTTAATTCTTGTGGTATGAGCCACTGGTTTTAGTTTATGCTCTTTGCTAGTTTGTGTACATTGTGTTCTTTTGAATCTTTTAAACCAGGAGTCTTCAATTCCTGTCCCCGAGATCCAGTGTCCTGGAACTTGAACGGGGTAGTCCTGAACGGGATAGAGAGGCAGTGTCCAGTGTCAAGGGCGGCTCTTGGCCTTGTTGATAAGGGCGGTAGCAGATGGGAAAAAACTGTTCTTGTGGCGTGAGGTTTTGGTCCTGATGGACCGCAGCCTCCTGCCAGGGGGAAGTGTCTGAAATAGTTTGTGACTGGGGTGCGAGGGATCAGCCACAATCTTCTCTGCACGCCTCAGAGTCCTGGAGGCGTACAGGTCCTGGAGAGATGGAAGATTGCAGCCAATCACCTTCTCTGCTGACTGAATGACACGCTGCAGTCTGCTCTTGTCCTTAGCGGTGGCACCAGCGTACCAGATGGTGATGGAGGTGGTGAGGATGGACTCGATGATGGAGGAGTAGAACTGCACCATCATTGTCCTTGGCAGGTTGAATTTATTTAGCTGGTGCAGGAAGTACATCCTCTGCTGGACTTTCTTGGTGAGGGAGTTGATGTTCAGCTCCAACTTTAGGTCCTGGGAGATGATAGTTCCCAGGAAGCATAAAGACTCCACAGTGTCAGTTGTGGAGATACAGAGGGTGATGGGGGTAGCTGGGGCTTAGTTCTTCCTGAGGTCCACAACCATCTCCACTGTTTTTACAGCGTTGAGCTCCAGGTTGATCTCCCTGCACCAGGACGCCAGATGGTCAGCCTCCCACCTGTAGGCGGACTCGTCACCATCAGAGATAAGTCCGATGAGAGTGGTGTCGTCCACAAACTTCAGGAGCCTGACAGACTGGTGATTGGAGGTGCAGCTGTTGGTGTACAGGGAGAAGAACAGAGGAGAAAGAACACAGCCCTGGGGGGAACCAGTGCTGATGAGCTGTGAGTCAGAGTAATTTTTTCCCAGCTTCACGTGCTGCTTCCTGTCAGACAGGAAGTCTGTAATCCACCTGCAGGTGGATTCGGGCACATTCAGCTGGGAGAGCTAAGATGATTGTATTAAAGGCTGAGCTGAAACAGGATCCTGGCTTCTGAAGAAGACAGAACCCCCGTTAACATATCTCTCGTGCATAGAAAGAGTTGTCACTGAGGTGGAGGTGATCTGTTGGGTGGTGTCATGGGGGTGGTTGCAGGACTGTCCCTTTGTCAAAACGACAGTAGAAGTTGTTCAGGTCATTTGCTAACTGTCGGTTATTCATGGAGTGGGGAGGGGGAGGGGGGTTTTAGGCTACTCCTGAATCAAGAGGATAAATAGACCAGTTCATTGTTATTGTTTTGATCCAGGTTTTTCGTGCATGCGCGCCGGACTGGTAGGCAAAAGGCAAATACAATGGCGGACGCAAACAAAGGAAACGATGAGTTCTCAACGTATTTTTCTTCTTTAGATAATGTATCACAAGATCGTTATAAGAGTAAGTTGATGGTTGATGGTATCAGATTGCCAGATCCACACAGCAAAACCTGAAGGGATGGAGCAAGTCTGTGAAGTGTTCCATACGGCAACATATACAGCTACCTTATCAAAACACAAGGCCAATACACACGAGACAGAATGAAAGCCATGAAATCACTGGATGGCTACAATTATTTCATATCGGGACATGTTCACACATGTTTGTGTAACATGAAAGCGGAGTCGGACACAGACAGTGCCTCAGCTGAGAGGAAGACCCGCCATCGGTAGGTTAAAAAACACAAAGGATTATTTTGGTGTTTTTGTCTTATTAATTCTTTTCACAGACTCATCCTAGAGAGTTTGCATACATTGTACATGTACGTATATTATTACGGAACAAACGTTTACGTCTTGACTTAAACCTACTCAGATTGGTTGCACTGGTTCAAAAAGATTTTTCCCAACAACTCCATCTGGATGATCCAGATCACTGACCGAACCGAATAATGGAGTGACTTGACAGGGCAAAGGCAAGATGGGAAGTTGTTGTCAATTCAGGGGTCATGCACAGGGAAACAATCCACAAGGCAGAGGTGTACAGAAGGGCTAGGCAAGGGGTGAGTCCAGAATCCAGGCAAGTGAATTGACACACAGAGAGCAGAGGTTTCTAAGCAGGGGCAGATACAGGTCTGAGGTCCAGACTTGGGTCAATCACGAAAGACAGGAGAATCTATGCAAGGGCAGAGACAGTAAGACTTGGTCGAGAGGAGGCAGGAGGTCAATGTCCAGAACATAGAAGCCAATGGGAGAATCTGATAAGGGCAGGGCAGACAGGAGAAAACAGGAATGAGACAGGTCGGTGTGGTAGGAAAGTCAAACTGTAACTGACCTCCAAGACTTATTGAATAAGGAAATGGTGAAGTGGTGAAGTTCCAGCAGTTTATTTGAGAAACAGAGCTGAGATTACATAGATGGAACTAATCACACCCCACGGTCTGGCTGCAGCCTGTCCGTCTGTCCTGTCTCTGACTCCCTTCCATTCTTACTTCTCCTAATACCTTATGGCAGCCTTGCCGTGAGACAAAACAAAAACAGTTGTATGTCATTAATTATTCTGCACAGCAAATACGGCAACACTGGCCTTGGCAATCAGCGGATAGTAGAGCTGATGTGCAGTTCTGGTGTCTCCAGTGCTCACATGACTGTGTGGTGTCAGGTCATAACTTTAGGATAATAATCCAATAACAGTCGGTAATCAGGAAGTCAAACAAGAAATAAAGAATCTGGCAGTTACACGCTGGGAGAACCATGAATATATAGTGCTCTTCCGAGGTGCAGCAACTCCCAGTAATTGGAGCCGCCACAGGTGTAACCACTCAGAGCTTGATTGCCGGTGCTGTACAGGGAGCAGAGAGTGATGTCATGGTTCTGCGAGCAGGAACTTTTCAGGAAGGAATCAGACAGGAATCATTACAACTGCACACTATAATAGCACAAACTGTTGTATTTGTCATATGCTAGATGTTAAGTCATTATATTTCACATGCAATATAACATACTCCTTATTGAAAAAGTCACGTTCACCTGAGATGTGCAGAAGCTTTTGGATGCTTTGAATCAGGACAACAAATATTATTGTTTATTGAAGTTTTCCCTTAAGTCAGTTTTTATTTGGTGTCCATTTGCAATTCTATCATATATTTTCTTTCATGTCATGCTTGAACTTTCAATGTACTCTCTTTATCACAAAGAGTTTTCAAAAGAAGTTTTTTTTTTTATTAAATTTACATTTTAAAGATACACTTCAAAAGTTACAAGCCAATATTAAGCTTTCCAACACTATTTCAAAACTGCACTCTGTAGTTGAAACTTAAGACTCTATATGACTGCCCCTTTTAAACAAGCTTGCCATATTTATACAGACTCACACAAACACACACACGTACACTTATGCAGAAGAGGTTTTCAACAAATCCAACACCTCACTGCACCCTGGCTTCAAAGCCTTTTGTACGAGAGCAAACACCTGGTCCCTCTCCCATTGCCAAAGAGGCTGAGCGATTGAGATCAGATGCTTGGAAGAGCAAGGAAAGTTTCACCACCTACCTCGTGCTCAACATCTAGTTCTTCAAAGGTTACTGGAAGTCATCTAACAAAATCTGGTTATTTCCATATATAATAACCCATAATTTTTACTGATATTTCTGCATACTAAAGTTAGCATTTTAGAAACACCAAGCACTATTACTGTTTCATGCAAGCTGAAAATAAGACCCAGACAGGCCAAACTATACCGCTGTGATCGCTTGGTGTAATCAAATGGTGCTAAATGAATGTAATAGAGGTCAAAGGGAGAGCATAATGAGTTTTGAATGGGGTTTGGTTTTTTCACATGTGGAAGGTTTTGGAGGAAAATGGTAAGCATGTTTTTCTTGGAGATCTTTCACACATAATCTTACAATATGCTATTATATCAGCATTGTACTGTTAATTAAATTCATGTAGTAGATGTTAAAGATTCATTGTTTTATGTCCAACAACTTCAAGCATCAAATTAAATTGCAGGTTATATAAACACAAACATCAGAGCCTTTGTGAGTGGTCATTCATCATTTCACACTGTGACATGTAAAGTAGCCATAAAGAAGCTCAAAATGGTGAGTAGACTCAGAAAATTACTGCGAAGAGATGCAGACTTACAATAAAGTGATGGAAGGTTATAGAACATAGGCACTTATAACAAAAAGGAAGAAGATACTTTTGGAATCAAGTAAAACAAACAGATACAAACTGATGTAAAATCACTGAAAGTGATACCTGAGTCATGCACGCTTTCACTGAAAAAAGACAAAAAGGGAAGTGGAACAAATCTTTATCACATAAAACAAGCTTAATTTTTATTTTGTTATGTTCAGGGTTAAGCAGGTCTTAGAGCCTATCTCAGACAGGTCAACCAGCCCAAAACAGAATGTACATTTTAATACCCAAGATAAATGTGTATCACAGATAAGCATCATGCATTTTGCTGTACTGTCAGACAAAACCAGAGCACCCACTCTCAAAAGACACAAAGAACAGGCCAAATTTAAACTTATGATTTTCATATTTTGACACTAATACTACCATATTATTCTTTTGAAATGAAATTTATTCGAACATGAACATGATACAAATATAAAAATAAAATAGTGCACAGTAACAAGAAGTGCATAAGAAAGAAGAGAAAATTCTGACTATAAGGCACACTTAAAATCCTTAAAGTTTCTTAACAATTTATGGTGCGCATTATAATCAGGTGCACCATTTATATGATTACCGTTGGGCTTACTGACCAATTATAGGTGATACAATACGCTCGAAACTCTGTTAAAATGTGTAAATACGACTTTGGTAAGGAATGAATATGCTCCACTCAATGGATAATGGAGCATTACGGTACACTGTGTCACTACCTGTCTACAAGACTTCCTGACTGAAATGTCTAAACTAGTGCATTAATGTAAGGCCGCCCACATCCGAAGTACGCGTTAGCAACAATAAACCCAATAAGTTAATTCAATTTATTTTGGCCTTATGTTAAAAACAGGGTGTAATGAATCAGAATCGGACCCAAGATTCAACCATGACAGGTCAGTGACTTTACAGACAGTTTATTAATAAGCAGGGTAAAACCAACTTCGGTTCTCGGGTGTGGTGCTCTCGTGTGGTGTCCCTCTGCTTCCCTGGAAGCAGAGGGACAGGTCAGAGACTGCTGAGGCAGGCTAGCAAAGAAACAAACTGACTAACCTGATAACGGGAGTAGCCAGGGCATGGAGAAACAGCTGGGAGATGGGAACGGACCGTTGAGCGGTCAGCAGCAGGCAGACGACAAGGGGTTTTCCAGGGGCGAAAATCCAGAGACAGTCCAGGTCCGGTAACGGTAGTTCACAACTCCAGCAGAGGTACAGAGGGGAAATCCAAAGATGGTCCGGGTCCAGATCCAGGTCCGAAATCCGACAGAACAGGCTTAAAGGGGACAGGCAGGTTTCAAACTCACAGGCAGGCCGAGATCAGAAACACGGGGAATCAGTCCAGAATCCAGAGGCTGCAAGGCAGAACTCAGGCAGGCGGGATAACCAGAACAGGATCAGACAGGCTCAAAAAACAGGGGGCAAAACAGGTCGGGCAACAGGCAGGCAAGCAGGTTTTCTGGAATAGTGCTGGAAAGTTCTCACCGGTTGGCTTGAAGACGATCTGGCACTGGACACTGACAAGAACAGGGTTTTTATGCAGCTGGAGACAGGTGGAGCCAGTAGAGGTTGATTGCAGATAGGTGGAGACTTAACAGGTGTGACTGATTAAGAGCAGGATCAGCTCCAGTGCCAGAATCATCACACAGGGCAGTGTTGTCCAACTACTCTGTCCTCCTGGCAGAGACGGATAGCTCTCCCTCTCAGGAGAGAGCAATGTTAACTGCAGGTAAGCACAGCAAACTCTTAGGTGAGCTTTTTATTTTAATCAGTCAATAAATGTACACTAGAAACAGCGTGTATTTATGCTACGCGACACCTAAATTAGGTTGAAGTTCTAATTTCAGATGTGTATACGCTCCTGATTGGCAGGGAATAAGTGGGAAAACAACTGTCTGGGGCTGGTTTGTTTTGTCAGAACTGCAACAGGGTGGTGTAGGTGCATTCGGGAAAGCTCTACTACGTCAGGACAGCAACAAGACCGGGTAAATACCTATTGCGCTAAACTTTTTTTACTCCATCATGATACACTGAAATCGGGGACATTTCCGGGAACAGCTGTTGCTGGGGACATGTCATCCAGAATGGGGTCTGTATGGAGCCAGAAGCGTCTTAATATTCACAAATACACATATGTGATTCATACATGCACAGTACGAAATCCACACATTCATAGCTCGATTCATGCAAGCACAAAAAAATCCACAAATTTTAGGATCTTGTACTGTGCATGTATGAATCACATATGTGTATTTGTGAATATTGAGACCCTTTTGGCTCCATATGTCTGTCCCCATAGTGTGTGGACATCTGGTGTTAAGATTTAAAAGGGGCTGCTCCTGTCCATTCCCCACGGCCCGTCTCACCCCGGTTCAAGAAAAACTTACAAGCTTAGTTTCAGTATGTTACCGACGTCCTTCTCCCCAGCCATTGTAAACTCTTTGTCTACCCCCCATCTTCGCAAACTCATCTTTTATCAGACTGGCCAGCCCCTCCCGATTAGTTTGGGGGTTGTGGGCACAGACATTGTGGCTCCAGGTCCTATCTGCTCCTAAAACAAGGAGACTATAGGCCCATTTACACTGCACTTTTTTAACCGAGCCAAGCCGAGACCAGTCTGAGCTTGGATCAGTTAACCAAGCCGAGACGACCGTTTACACACCACACTATCCCGGTTCCTCCTAGTGACGATCTGCGGTACTGCTGCTCTCTGGGATTGAAGTAAATCAAAATGGCGGCGCCCGTAACATTCAGGATGTTATGGTTAGACAGAGTCGGCTATTGGGCCGTGGATAAGACAAACAAATGTCTAATAAGAATTTACAGACGCAGGAAACAACAACAGACACTGAGGTTCATCACACTGCTAAGCAGAATCCTCGCTGGAAATCGTGTGGCACGGTATGGAAGCTAGTATTTTTATGAATGTCTGAAATTTGTCTGAATGGAGTGTGAATCGGGAAGTGCAGCCTGACACACCGGAAAAACCGCAGACAGTCAGCTGACTGTAAGGGGATGACGCTGTCTGCTCATGCGCTCTTCGTTATCAGATAACCGGGATAAAAAAAAAAACAGTCCGAGACCTACTCAGGAACTGGTCTGCAGTTAGCGCGGTCCGGTTATGTCTAGCGCGGTCCAGTTCAGTCTGCTGACCATTTACACACAAGAGTTATCTCGGTTACCGAGCTCGGACTGGTCTTGGCTCGGTTAAAAAAGTGTAGTGCAAACAGGTCTTATAATCCCGTTTATACTACCCTGATCTCGGCCTGGTTTTTTTCTGGCTGCACGTCCCGATTCACACTCCATTCAGACAAATTTCAGACATTCATAAAAATACTAGCTTCCTCACCGTGCCACACGATTTCCAGCGATGATTCTGCTTAGCAGTGTGATGAACCGCAGCTTCTGTCGTTTCCGGCGTCTGTAAACCCGGAGTAGACGTTCGTTTGTCTCATCCACTTCCCAAAAGCCGACTCTCTCAAATAAATTCACTCATGGTTGCCTTCTTCCCCTGACTATTCGCAAACACCGAAATATCACAATAATACTCAAGCATAACATCCTGAATGTTACGGGCGCCGCCGTTTTGATTTGCTTGGTCCCCCCTTCAATCTCAGAGAGCAGCAGTACCGCAGATCGTCACTAGGAGGCGAGGAGAAACCAAGGAAATGAGATAGCTTGCTGTGTAAACGGTCGTCAGAACGAGGCTCGGCTTGGTTAACTGATCTAAGCTCGGACTGGTCTCGGCTCGGATTGGTTTAACAAGGGTAGTGTAAATGGGGCTGTTCTCTCTCTCTCTCGAGAGAGTCTTCATGAAGTAAGGCTGATTTAGCACCCAGATTTCCTATCAGCGGGTCAACCCAGATGACCTCAAGAACCAAAAATAGCTTCCAGACCTTAAAACAAACACCCTGTGAGCTGTGTGTTTTCTTTTACCTCAGAGGGGAGACGCCAACTTTCTCCCAAGACACAGTTTACCAAAAAGTACGTCTTATTATTTTCCATAAAATTGCCTGATTAATATAACAAGTAATCATATTTTTCCATAACACTGGTCACCCTACCAGAGGGGTGAAGTGATATATGTCTTTAACACCAGCTTGCATTTTTTTTATAGTCATAATCAGTAAATACAAATTATAATGAAGCTCATTTGTCAGAATAAAAGTAACTTTTGAAAAATTATAACTTTTAAACACATATTAAACTTACTTTTCATTAAGCTTACATTTTTGTACTAAAATTGTTTTATATGTCTGATGTTATATTCTATTCTTTAATGTTACATTTTTAATAGCTGTGTAATAATTAACATTATTAAATGCTAATTAATATTAGGCTGTGCTTTTTTTAAATTATTTGCACTGGGGACTTTTAATAAAACTAGGCTGTAAGGAAGGGGGCTGAGAATGGGCGAAGACATGCAGCCAAGGTCCATGGGGCGGCGTTGAACCCAGAATACCTACATCAAAGACTAAGGCCTCCATATATGGGTTGCATTTGCTACCCCTGCATACCCAGCACTCCCAGTCTCTGTGTAATTTATTTATCTGATGTGTTACACTTAGTAAATTGTGTTAAAGGAGCATAGCGTCAATTCCAGTATTTTTACAGACATCTGGCGACAAGTTGAAATGACATCAGTGTTGTGCATGTGCATGAGAGAAGAGGAAAAGCAACTGCCGCTACAACCGCACAGGTCATTTGTTTAGAGGCGTAATGTCTTCTGAAGTAAGAAACGGCAAAGACTCAACAAAGTAGCAGGGTGAACGAGAGCAGCACGTCACACCCACACACAAGCCCAGAGGATTCTGTCCGAATCACTCTCTCATCAACTGACTAATGGAACCAATAGAGGCAACTGTGGTAAATACAGGAAAACTCATTTGCTTGACACACGTCAAGCAATTGTAAGGACATGTATGGGAAAGACAATACATAATACTTAACTTTAAAACTTGCACTATACATCTTTAATAAAAAACTTTTTAATGATATAATTTATTGACTGTATACATTCCACCTTAATAAAAATAGGGCCTCAGAATTGTCTTGTGAATACAGCATTTGGGTTTTGATTTATCCATGTATTTCCTTTTTACGTTTCAATAAACTGGTTGTTGAATTTCTCCTTGCTGAAAAAAGACTAAGTCACAAATCTATGTTGGCCAAAATATCACAGGCCTAGCTTAAACTTGTCTCCTATGTGCTTCCAATAAACTTAAGGTGACTTTTTTCCCTTAGGGCCAAAAAGGCTGTCATTGTAAAAACCCACTGGAGTCTGTTTTGAGCTGATTAATGTGTGAGGTGGAATCAATTGGTTTTTCTGCTGTGGTTGTGGGCCATCTCTTGGGGTTAACTTGCCTTCAGGCATGGCTTTGTCTCCTCAGCTATAAGGTTGGGCACTCAGCCCTCAACAAAGGAAAATAGTAGAGCACACTGTTAATCTCTCTTCTCTACTGAGTCCCAGCTGTGGTCCTCCATTCTCACTGGGCCTTTTAATGTGAAGTAGAGCAGCATGGACCTTTGCTTTAAACACAGCCATGAAAAGACAATCAGAGTTAAACATGATAAAAAATTGTGTTTTGATATTTCACAATCCAATACAAGCTGTCAAAATCTTTCCAACATTTAGATAGAACTTTGCATAACTCTTTACATAAAACAAGGAATGTTTGACTTTTAAGTTCTTTCAATATAAATGTAAGTCTAAAATTATTTGTAAATGTTATGATCAGAGCATTAGATACAATACCCTCAAAATTATTCTTGCCTCATATTTAAAAAAAAAAAAAAATGTGATGTCACAACCACAAATCCTAATGGCTTTATTTTGATTTTATATGACTGGTCAGCTGTTATAGTCTTTGGTACTTTGATTGTGTGTTTTGCCTTATTTTAGGATTTGTCAGTTTTTGCTTTTAATATTGAGGGTTAATACCTCAATTTTAAGATTGCTTGTGGTTTTGTTCTGTACTTTAGTATTTTAGGTCTATTTCTATTCTGGACTGAGCTGCAGTTTTTAGCTTGATCAGAGCTTAGTTCCTGATTTCCTGTTTTTGTTTGTCCTGGTAGTCTGTAGTATATGAGTTGTGTAAATCTAGGTTTGTATCTCTGCTAATGTTTACTCAGGCTGGCTTCACACTGACTACATGCCGTGGGCACTCCATCATCCATTGCAAAATGTACTGATACAGCAATCCAAACCGAACATGTGTAGGATCCGTTATACTTTTTATTGAAATATACTGGATCTGTATACACGTCCTGTGTCTGACTTTCTGTCTGGCTCATCTGATTTTTAGAAATTGACGTGTTTTGCTCAGTCATCCGTCAAAAATAGGGCAGAGGAGGGTTCTCCATCATGCCGCAGCACTATGGAGCCTGTGGGAAATGCCACATTGACTAGAATAAAGTTTATTTGTGATGAATCGGAGCGCACACAGAAGATGGAGTCTGTGTGAATGAACGGTTAGTTTCTGTGTTGCCAGGTCTACCCAGAAGCTTTCATCAGCTGCCTGCACTCCCAGCTTGTTTCCCATCTGCTTGTTAACTTGCTTGTCTAGAATCCTAGTAATCAAGCTACTCAGTATTTGCGACATCAGTGTCAGATCATCCTGTTAATCCTAACAGCACCAGTTTTCCTGTGTTGCTCTTGTAGTTTCCAATTTTGAATCCCTCTGGACTTTAGTTTTTGCAAGTTATTAGATACTCCTGTTGGCTTCTGATCTCAGGACAATAACCTCCTGCCTTACCTGTCAACTAGTGACGGTGAGATAAGGCATCATGAAGCATTGAACTACTTTAGCCAATTGCTTCAGCAAAGGGTTATTTCTCAAAGCTTCATTTGCACATAAAACCACCTACTGGCCGAATGCATAATCACAGTCAGCTATATACTCTGTGATGTTTGTCTGTATGTTTATCCTTTAGTGACCTTGGAAATGATCATTAATAGTTAATAACCATTCATTTCTCTTATGATTAATGTATGATAAAATATTTTTAACAAGTTCTGTGTGTAATTTTTCAAAGCAAATCACATTCTTTTATGGCAGGCTGAGTATGTTTCTCTGTCAGTTTAGTGAAATGGACTTAAGCAGAGAACAGTGAAAGTGCTTGTAGAATTTGAAGGAGGGCACTAGATAAACTTGTGCACCTTGGTCAATGCAAAATGGGAATTAGAAATAAGTACAGAAATAATAACATTTGAAAATCCTGTTTTTCAAATGTATTTGGTTTTAATCGATTCATTGTTTTTTTTGTTACTACTTCTCCGGCCTTTGAAAACACCCGTTCACAGGGTACTGAAAATGCTGGCATGCACAAAAACACAAGAGCAAGTGTGTGTAAACCTGGGTACAGTAATTTTTGCCTCTCCCAGTACTCCAGTGGATTTTCCATTCTGCTAATATTGAGCTCTGAAAGGTAGTGCTGGAATTTAACTTTGGCATTTGTGGTTACATTTTGCCTTTTTTCTTGCCTTCATTGCACTCATGTCTAAATGATGCTACCGTTTGCTACCTAAGAGAAAACAGCAGATCATGTTGGCAAGTGTTGTAATAGAAATAACTGATCTCAAAATAAAAACTAATGGATTACCTCCAGTGATATCATCAGAGGTGGACGGCAGAGTGTGCCACCATTATGCATTTTAGACAGAGCTCAGATTAAGTATTTTCATTGCTTTGGTGGCTTTAGTCTATCTTAAAAAAACTTTGACTTTGAATCTAGGGTGGAGGAGAGTAGTTAGGGATAGGATGCTCATGAACTGCCAAACCTGAAGCTTTTTGTGCAGTTGCCTGATGAGGTGGTCTCCAACTTCTAATGCAACTGCTTGTGCTGGCTTTGTTATGTCCCCCCAGAAGGCTTTGCTCCAACAAATTTCCATGTAGGGAACCACTTCGGAGGCAGAAACATTTTCCTCTGCAGACAGCTCAACAGTGGCGTCAAAAATGGAGACAGCAAAAAAAATAAAATTTAAAAAAATGCACCATCAAACAATACTGAACTCCTCTGATGTTAATGAAGGGATGTGGGTTTGTATACATCTAATGCACCTCACCTATAAATCAATACAATTCTTGATAAGCTAAACTAATGAATCTTAAATGTGTTAGATTTATCTCACCTTATCAGGAGAAATCAAGTCAAAATGTTTATACATAGGTGAAATCCTCCTCTTCATAGCTGGCTGCATCCTCTATCCTCTCCTCATGCTCTTCAATCTTCAAAATACTTTTCCTTCTCTTGCCTAAAATCTCCAAACTGTCTCCAAACTGTCTCCAAACTATCAAAACTCTATCCAAAACCTGAACTGACAGCAACTCTCAAACACTGAACCAATTCCTGAAGCAGTCACATGGTACAGCTGGGTAGTGACGCTTCGGCCATCATAATTTTCAGCTCCTCCCCTAAATGAAGCAAGCCTTGATTTGTGCATTCCAGAAACGTCCCCATCCATTACTCGAAACATGCTTTGAATCTTCGGCTCATCTCATAATATCACTACTGTCGACCAAGCCTGTCTGCCTCTCCCCTTGTCTGGATTCTCCTGTGAATCGATACTAAACCAAGCCTGGACCTCAGATCTGTGTCCTGTCTTTGCCCCGCTTGGATACCTCTGTATGTTGCGTGTACCTCCTGTTACCAATTCTCTCACCTGGACCCCCAGTTGCCCTCTTGCTTAGCCCTTCTGAAAACCTCTGCCTGTGGACTACCTATCTGCGTATGACTCCCAAACTGTCCCACACTGACGATGACCTCCCTGCTTGCTTTTGCTCTGCCTAGCATCGTCAAGAACCAAGTCAGTCACCCAGTGTTTCAAATCCCCAACAAGGAGCCATCTGGATCAATCTTTAGAGCCAGTGCAATCCCCTGGCATCTGAAAAGGCCAGTGGTGTTTATTTAGTGTCTCTGCACCTTCATTGAGTATTTCCTGGCAACTTACCTAGATTTTCTCCTTACAGTGATTCTGATCTGCATATCAGTATATGAATGTGTGGACATTTGTGTGATTGTTTCTCTAGTGTGTAAACTGTTATGTAGTGGTTGATATGACAAGGCAAGTGCTTTATAATTTCAGTCCATTTCACATCTAGTATTACTAAACAAACAGCATCATGAAGACTGATACGGCAGACAAGTCAGGGATATAAACACGGAGAAATGTTTTTAAGGCAGAATTAGTCTCTACAACCAATATCCAAAGCTTCCATCATCTCACAGAGCGCTGTTCAAGTGACCATCCAAAAAGAGTTTGGCACAGCTAAAAATCTACTAAGACACGGCTGTATTTTCTTGGAAATTCTGACAGTAAACTCATAAAATAACGAGAATAAAACTCAGAAATGTGTTAAAAATGTGATTAAGCTGTAAACCGGAAATGTCTGCTTAGTTTAGGCAAGGCAAGGCAAGGCAAATTTATTTGTATAGCACATTCCCGTACAGAGACAATGCAAAGTGCTTTACATGATTAAAATATAGGAAAATAAAACAGAATAAAAGCAAGCAGGAATACAATGCAGAAACAAAATAGAACATGTGAGGATAAAAATTAAAAGCAAACAAGTAAAAACTGTTGGACTACAAAGTGAACTGATGATGTTTCAGTTAAACAGTTCAATTAGAAGAGTCGAAGACAATCCTAAACAAATGTTTTTTTAATCTTGATTTAAAAGGAATTCAGGCTTTCCGCACTTTCACAGTTTTCTGGAAGTTTGTTCCACATAAGTGGAGCATGGGAACTAAATTCTGCTTCTCCTTGTTTATCTAGTGCTTAAGGATGACCCCCCACCCACCCTGCATTTAAAGCCAACCCGCCTCTGGCACATTGTTTTCAAATTTGGGAGCAAACAGGCGTTAGATCATCCTGTGACCCCCACATGCTATCTTGGGACACCTCAGGGGGGCCTGACCCCCACTTTATGAATATACGGGCCACCTGTGGATGAAGGTGCTCTGCTCAGATGAGACCAAATTAGGCTGATTGGCCTTCAAGCAAAATTATGTTTGAACACAACATCACATCACCCTAATGGTGACATATAGTGGATATAGTATTAAGCTGTGGATATCCTTTTTTATCAGATTGAACAGGGAAGGTGGTTAGAATAAAATATAGAAATGACAACAATATAATATGCCAATGTTAACTGCTGCAATAAGACAAAGTGGTTTAAAAAAGTCGTAGGAATGTGAATGCTTTTGAGAGGCACTGTGGCATTACATTCTATGGCAGATTATTTTCAAGTATTATGCTTTAAACTCAAAGATGAAAACTCAAAGATGGAAAAAACACTTCTTTCCTCTCAAAACCCAGGGGAGTATTAAGCACATTATATCAAGATGACAAAGCTTGATAGGTGGCTTTACTGACAAAATTAAATAGTGATTACACCTTTCATCGATCATTGTGCTTGTACTCTCCCAGGGAGGTCAAAGATGAAAGTCAGGTGGGTAGAGCTGGCTGAGCTTCTGCATTTTTGCTTTCAGACAATTCAGCAAGACAGATGCTTGCCAGCCTAAGGTCATGAACTGATGTCCTCATTTTCAGTAATGGTTGCTATTCACATTACCAAGTTCCTTTCACAAACAACAGTACCCAACAGATAGCAAATGAAACAGTATAAAGTTTGAAGACAAAAGGCTTCCTAGCACCGCTGTTGATTGAATGTTTGCAATATAAATAATGTATTTAAGGCACATACAATTAAAAATATTAATGAAATGCATGGAGAGAAAATGAGTCAAGCTTTTCAGTTGATAGGCATTCTTATACAACACTTGCTATATTGAGTTCACTATGGAAAGATGATAACATAATTTGAAGCTTGAGGAAAGATTTTCATTGTTATCTTTGGTGATCCATAAGGTCTGTAAATCACAACATATCACGGTCTCAGGCTTGGTTGCTAATCGTAAGTTCACAGAAATCTATTTGGAGTAAGGCAAATATCACAAAGTCCTGCACTTGCTTCTCTATTTTCTCATTAGGCAGATAAATGGAAGATAGCTAGCACTGGAAGTGAAGGCAAGAGCAGATTAGTCTCCCTTCACAAACAACCACATATCCTTGACTTTTAATTAAAAATGCCATCGCAATTAGACACGGTAGTATAAAGAACTGCCGAAATAAAAAGAGTTCAGGCATGCCATAAAGGCAATCCGGCGCAGTTCCAAAAGAATAAAGCTTTTCACTTTTCTTTTTGTGATTGTGAGGATTCTTTTTTTTTATTTATATTTTTTTAAATGGAAACTTAAATCGGCTTATAGGTTTCCCGCATAAGCGCTGCAGCAGGAGCAAAAGGGGATGCAGAGAGGAGAAAATAGAACTTAAAGTTATCAAACTGTTTACAAAGGACTTTGAAGATTGAGGTCAGGGGAAGAGGGAAACTATTCTGTCGACACAATAAACGAAAACAATTAATCAACAGTTAATGTGAATCACACCATTTATTTATCTCAACCATCTGGTTTAACCTAGTCACATTACTGAAGTAATGAATCTGTGGAACACTGACATTTGAAAAAGACACCTGCCAATACCACTGAGCACAGGGACATCTGCTAAACATGAGCAATAACTGGTCTTTTTTTGCCTATGAGTCACCCAAGTCCTGATCCCGGAAATAGCAGAAGCATGTATTGTGAAAACAGAAACTAGGTCTATGGCCTAGTTGCATTGCTTTATTGAACACTATGATAAAAACTATACTACTCCCAGTGATTGCCACAAATGTATGCAATTGCATAGTGAAAGATTTTAGAGCAGATCATCTCTGCCTTGATAATGAGAAATATCTTTTTCAAGGGAAGACAAAAATATTCTAAGAGAATTTGGAGGTTACAGAATTTAAACACATTTTCAATGATATTTCAAGCCCTTTAAAAAGGAATTACAATACATGTTTCTTCAATTTCCGTAAGTCTATTTCTTCCATTATTCTCTTTTACTGTATGTGTTATTCCTTCTTAATGTGTTTCACGAAAAAGCGAACAAATGAAAACCACTCCTATTTTCATCCTAGTTTCACGTTTTGCAATAGAAGAACACATTGGTGTTGTTGATTTGTATTTTGTTTTCTGGAGTTGTGACCATGTGTAGATAGAAAAAACTTGCATAAGTGCATTAACACATACAAGTGGTAGGAGTCACTGTCAGCTAACAAATGCAAATGGTGAAGGCCATATACCACTTGACATCTTGTCAGACAGTCATGTCCACCATTTAACCATGCACTGGATAGTGAGAGCAGATGAAACAAGGTGCTTAAATAATAAAAATAGTTTACAAAAATAATTAATGTTTTGCATGCTTACCTGTTCAACCCCTTTACTCTGATTCTTCTAAATAAAATGCAACCATTTGATTTCACAAATCGTCTAATTAGTAAACACAATGTATCTTTGTGCATCATTAATTTCAGTACATCGTGAATACAGACTGTATTGTAGAGGTGTCAAAAAAAACGAAGTGGGACAAGAAGAAAGCCATTGTTGAAAGAATGGTGAAATAGATTCTGTTTAAATTTTACCAGAAGGCATTTATAGGAGAAAGCAAACATGTGGGGGGAGGTGTTCTGGTCATATGAGAGGAAAATAAATGTTTTGGTCCACACTTTTGTTTGGAGTATAATAAACACCGCCATCCCAACAGTGAAATAAGTTGGTGGCAGGATCATTATGTGGTCATGCTGTGTTTTTGGCAGGGAAAAGGATATCTACAGCCTAAGCTGAAACAGAATGATCTTCAAAGGATATTAATGTGTTGGAATAGGCCAGACAAGGTTCTGCAAATATATAGTTTTGCAAAGAATAGGCAAAGATTTTACTCTGTAGATGTGCAACTCTGGTAGAGACATATCCCAAAATGCATACATTAAACTGTACTGCTGAGTGCAGGGAAATTAGACTCAAGCAGGGCCAACACATGCTATGATTGTTAGTTCCTAACATACACTATGGTGCTACTCAGACATATCTGTGTAATGACCGGAAACAGATGACCCAGAATTCAGACAGACAAGATCAGATAGTGATATAAAATAGTTTGAGAGTAAAATGCTGCATGTCGAGGCTAAATCACCAGCGTCTGGGACAGGAACCACTGGAATTGGAGACAACAGGTTAGTGACCAGAAAGAGACTTTGGGAGATGTTACAGCCACTAAAACTTCACCAACCTTCTTACAATTCGGAAACCAGCTTCAAAGGCGAGTGAAGGCTCCTGTTGGCAAGTGACCTCGCTGGTGAAGCCCAATGTGATCCAGAGTCCAATCAGGGCAGCTTGAAGGATCTTCCTCATGGAGCTGGCAGATAATAGGTGGACAAAGGAGAGGCACAGGGTCAGAGCCGTGATGGCAGAGACAGGCAGGATAGTCAGGGGGAATAACCAGAGTCTGAAGTCCAAGAGCAGATCCAGACCCAGGTAATCAGAGATCCAGGGAAAATCCAAAACAGAATCCAGGGACAGAGTCAGGGCACAGAAGCAGATCAGATATCCAGGCAGCACAACAATCAGGTCCGACAGGGGTTAGGTAGGCTCAGAGAATCAGGAGGCAGAAATAGGTCAGGTAACAGGCAGGCAGACAGGATTCAGGAAACACTGGATTAAACTCACCGATAGCTCGTAATAATCTGCCACTAGTGACTGGTCTGAGAGCTAGTTATATAGCCAGAGGTGCAGGTGGATGTGGTGAAGGCTGATGAGAACGGTGCGTAGCTGCACAGGTGTGCAAAATGGTGAATCAGACCAGCTCTAGTGCCAAGATCATGACAATCTACTTTCATGTATCCTGGGATCATTGGATGTCCCTGAAGTGACCGAGCAAGTGTTGATCAGGTTAAGTGACTGGGTCAGACATTTTAAGACAAGTAGGCACGCTTAAATCTGGCCTAAATCTGATACTTTTGAGTCACATTTAAGCCACTTCCATATGTGGTCCTGAATCTGATTTGCATCTGATCTTTTTGAATGTGACTCCAGTGGGAACAATCAAGGTGGATTTGGTGCATCTTTGATATTGCTTTCAATCAACACTTTTCACAGCTTTGTGCAAGAGGTAGCAGCGGTGGCTGGAAGTGATAGCAGTTAGCATTAGCAAGACAGATGGCAGCTGTCGGCCACAGCACTGCTCAGTGGAGAGATCTTAGACCTCATTAATACATGCAGCAAAAATTTTATTCAAGCCCAATCGTATGGCTTGTATAGGAACCGTTTTGATGAGAGAGGTAGTGCGTGGCCATGCAAATGTGTGCGCGATTATGCACATGGAGGATTTTTTCCACTCACTCATAATCCATTCTAGAGATCGGACACTGAACGACTGCCTGATGAGTTTGACATTACTAAACAATGCTTTAGCGCAGGGAAAAGCCATGTAGATTCGACCGGTGGAATAAAATGCTAACCAACCAATGGGCAGAAGTTGAGCCCTTAAGACACAGCCCCTCTTCAATTGCATAATGAGGCAGAAATGCATACAGAAATGTAAAAAGGACAGGCAGAAATGTAAAAAGGACAGGCAGAAATAAATAGCGTCACAGAAATATATAGGATAAAAAAATACAAAGAAAGAATAAAAGACAAAAATATTATAACATGCACATAAACAAATACTTAAAAAAGTAATTATTAAATAAAATTGAAGATTATAATGGACAATAAATAAATAAGGTAATTATTACAAAGGCAAATAAATAAATAAGCTAATTAAAAGAGATATATACATTTATGTCTCACTGTATAATTTAATTTCTACCTACATTTATTTGTTTATTGTATTTTTGGTGGCAATTAATTGTATGCTTATTTATTTATTGAGCATTTATTTATTTCTGTATTTATTTTTAAATATGGTAGAGTTGGTCCTCCATACATGGCAGCTATCATTGGAATTTATAACTTGTGTTTATAGTCGCTTATTTAATAGCCCGAAGAAGTGATTTCATGGCCAAAAGCTCAAAAAACTGAAATGTATAAGTAACTTTGGAGAAAAAAAAAGAAACCCAAAGGCACTTATAATTAGCTGACTGGGCAACACTGCTATTTGTACCTAAGGTTATCACCGTTTGACACAAGTCTCATCTTTTCTGCATCCTGGCATCAAGAAGACCTTGGAAGTTATGTGTTACCAGTTTTGGTTGCATACCCTGATCCATGACGTCAAACATTTAATCGCTGCTTGTCAACGCTGCAACCAGCCCAATTCCTCTCAACTTCCTCCCTGAGGTCTGTTGTGGCCAATAAATCTACCTTCTCATCCTTGGTCCCACCTCTCCCTGGATTTCTTCACAGGTTTGCCTTCATCCAACGGCCATTCTGTCATCCTCACTTTCGTTAACAGATTATCTAAGAGGGTTAATCTTGTTCCCCTTCAGAAGCTCCTGTCTGCCAAAGAACTGGGTGAGATCCTGGTCTGAGAGAACCTTTGTCTCAACAGCCTTCCCTCGGACATCTTCTCAGACCAAGGTCCCTGTACACTACTAGGAGTTTCTGTCAGTATGTTTTCAGGGTTTTATCTCTAATCCAATGGTAAAAGTGAGAGGGCAAAATAGTAGTGGAGACCAAACTTTGCATTTTCTGTGATGGGGATCCCAAGTGGTTGCACAACCTTCCTTAGGTGGAACTAACTCCCTCCCTCCAGACCGCTGGTCTGTCACCCTTTTTATGTCATTTATGGTTACCAGCCACTGGTGTTCACCGTCTAAAAGAGGGAGCCTAAGATTCTGTCAGCAAACTCTGCCGTTGTTAGGTGCTAATGCTTCTGGAGGAGAGTCAGAAATACCCAGCTGAAGATGACCATGGTCTACAGAAGGACAGCTGATTTCTTACGCCCAAGTCAGCAGGCCTGCCCAACAGCCTGTGGTGAAGATTGCAGATGATACCACTGTAGTGGGTCTCATCTCCAAGAATGATGAGGAGGTGGTGGGGCGCTTGGACAGCATTAGGTTCCTGGGCATTCACATCTCCTCCAACCTCTCTGCTGTCTGCAGGATCTAGACTCAAACTATGCAGAATGAGTCCAAAGAAGCAATGCACTGTTTGCCCCTCTCCCATTGGGCAATAGCCCCCTGATGGGAGATTGCAGTCCAACGCTTTAAAATCACCCCACTGTTATTAGCCCATTATACGTTACAATCCACTTTAATGTTACAGCCTATTTGCACACTGTCTACAGCAATGTGCATTTAGATATGCAGAGATTACAAAGCGACAGATCATCACTGTTCAATAAGCACCTTACTACCCCCATTGTCTGTTATCTGTCTTTCCTGAACGCTAAGAAAAAAAAGATGTAACCCCTGTTCATTGCCTGTTTGTTTGTCAGTTTTTGCCTTCATTATGAGTAATGTTAAATCTAATGTGAACTGGGAAAGAGAAATTCCGCCGTGGTAACACACGGTGACAAATATTCTATTCTATTATATTCTATTCTATTCTATTCTAATCTATTCTGTGATTACAAAGTGTGACCAGCAGCCCAGCAACTCAGCTAACAAACATTTCCCTGAGAAAAAGAGGATAAACCTAATGGCAGCTCCTCCTGGACCACTCTGGGCACAAGTCCAAAAGATCAAGGAACCCCACACCTAGACAAAGAAAACTGGCCGATATTAAAGAGAAGTGTCCCAAGAAAAAGCTGTGTTTCAACAATTAAACACCTTCTTAACAATAACCAGCCGCTTTGACGTTTTTCAGTCAGGTTCCGTGCTCACCACAGTACAGAGACTGCCCCCTTCAAGGTGTTTAATGACATCCATATAAATGAAGACTGTGGAACAACCACAATGCTGGTACTCTTGGACCTTAGTGCAGCATTCAATACTGTTGATATCTCCATTCTGTTAGAGTGCCTGGAAAACTGGGTCGGCCTTTCTGGTACAGCACTCAGTCCTACTTAAAGGACATACACTTTTTTCGTGTCAGTAGGTAACTTTACACCAGAGATGACAAAAATCATGTGAGGTTCCCCAAGGGTCCACCCTGGGTCCCCTCCTATTCAATATCTACATGCTCCCTCTAGCTTACATCATAAAAAAAACATCTGTTACCATAACTACGCAGACAACACACAGCTCTACATCACCATGTCAGCAGGTGACTATGAACCCATTCAAGTGCTGAGCAGTGTTGTAGTACTCGAGTCCGAGACTCGAACTCGAGTCCGAGTCATTAGCTAAATTTAGAGACTCGTGACTTGACTTGGACTTGAGCACTGATGACTCGAACTTGGACTCGGACTCCTACATTCAGATCATTCTGACTCGGAGATTGAGAAAAGACTCGACTTTTTTTATATATCATTAGGCTATAATTTTAATATGTCATTAGAATATTATTTGGTGTATGATTTTAATATCTAAATGTCGTACCGCGCACGTGACGTCACCATCTCATGAGCAACGCCCCTTGCCGCTAAGGTTGGGCAAACAGTGTGAGAGCGCACGTAGCAGCCAGCCATTACACATGCAACAGATACAAGGATATGACCGACTTTACAGCTGTTAAACTTTCACAAAAGGATGTCCAGGCGCCCGTTTTACTGGTAGAACTGTGGAACAACATACCAACGTTCTGCTCAAACGATGGATTGAGTGTCGAGGGCTTAGAAAGACTGGGAAACGGGCCGAGTTGATAGAAAGGTAAGTTGATGTTTTTCTCCTGCTCGGCGTTCATTGCGTCATCGGCCGTTTTTTTTTTTTCTGTTTGTAGTCACCGTCCAGGAATCGGTATAAATTTTCCGGCCCGCCGAACAATTTAGTCCGGCCCGGTGGCCAAATGCATTATCATTATCCAACGGCTGTATCTCCTCGCTGCATCGGCCGATCTGCACCAGATTTGTTGTGAGTCATGGGGGAACGCTGCCGAACGCGTTTGTGGGAATCGCCCAGTGGACGGGCCAGGAAAATGCGTGACAGCATCTGCGGTGGCGGGCGGCCCGCCCGCCGGCCGGAGCCGCGGCGGTGAGCGAACCCCGCCCGCCGGCCAGAGCCGCGCCGGTGGCCAATAGGCCGGAGTGCGCTTGGCTGCGAGGGCCGATCGACGCCGCTTGCGGCTTTAACATCCTTCATATGCGGCCTATCAGCGTACCTCGAGTCGCTGTTGCACGTTCCATAACAACAATATTTAAAAACCATGGTTAGGAGACGTCTTAGACTTGGAAAAAGCAGTAGTTTTACCGAGTAAAACCAAGGGTAACTACAGCGAAAGAGTTAATAGTGCAATGGAATGTTACTGCTTCATGTCATACATCACACGTCACGGCAAGTTCCTACAACAAACTTGGATCAATAGTGACTCGACTCGGACTTGACTCGGATGAGTAGTGGACTCGACTCGGACTCGACTCGGATTTTTTTTTAATGACTTGGACTTGACTCGGACTTGAACACTGGTGACTCGAACCTGGACTCGGACTCGAGGCATAGTGACTTGACTACAACACTGGTGCTGAGTGAATGGTTAGAAGAATGGATGTGCAAAATTTTCTTCAACTGAATAAAAACAAGACTGAAGTAATAATTTTTGGGCCGAAATAGGAGCAATTAAAAGTTAGCACACAGCTTCAGTTGCTTCAGCTAGTAACCAATGATCAGGCTCGAAATTTGGGTGTAGTGATGGACTCAGACCTGAACCTCCAAAAGTATTCTAAAGAAAATTACAAGGTTGGCCTTCCATCACCTGAAGAACCTTTTTAGGATTAAAGGACTAACGTCTCAGCAGGATCTGGAAAAACTAATCCATGCTTTTATCTTTAGTAGAATTGATTACTGCAACTGTGTTTTCACAGGTCTGCCAAAAAAGTTGATCAGACAGCTGCAGCTGATCCAGAATGCTGCTGCACGCGTCCTCACTAAGACTAAGAAAGTAGAGCACATCACCCCAGTTCTAAAGTCCTTAAATTGGCTCCCTGTATCTTAGAGAACAGACTTTAAAATACTTCTGTTAGTCAATAAATCACTGAATGGCTTAGCACCTAAATACATCACAGACTTGTTATCAATGTATCAACCCTCCAGACCACTAAGGTCTTCTGGCTCCAGCCTGCTCTGCATACATGGAACCAGAACCAAACAGGAAGAAGCAGCATTTAGTTCTTATGCTCCACTTATCTGGGAAAAACTTCCAGAAAACTGTAAAAGTGCTGAAAGCCTGAGTTCTTTTAAATCAAGATTGAAAACACATTTATTTAGAATTGCCTTTGACTGTTCCAGTTAAACTATTAACTGAAACATCATTAGTTTAAGTTTGTAGTCCAACTGTTTTTAATATTTGCTGTTAGTTTCCATTTTCCCATGTTTTATTTAATTAAATTTTTTTCTACATTTTGTTCTAATTTCCTTTTATTCTGTCTTTATTTTTCCTATGTTTTAATTATGTAAAGCACTTAGCGTTGTCCTTTTACTGAAATGTACTATACAAATATATTTGCCTTGCCTTGCTACAATATTTTGATGATACATGGTGTAAATGTTATGAGCCAAAGCTTACCATATATTTATACCACATTTATAAGCAGTCCAACTATAGAAATAAGTACTTTTATGACCAGATTTCCCTCTATGAAGTCAATTTTCATCTGTATTTAATAAGGGAGCTCAAAACCCACTTTCGCAAGGCTATAGAAATCTTCAGAGGTTGGTGCCGGACCCCAAGGCCTTTCACCTAGTATAGCCATACGCAATGTTTTACCGACACGTTTGCAAACAACTAATCTGAACCATTCCTTTGCCTTCAAAATACAAAAATCTGTTTACATAGGATCTGACATCACAGACCCTGGAGATTTCAAAAGAAAGAAATCTCCTCACCTTATTTTCCTTTGTGCAGCTGCCAGCCATGATGTCATCTCCTCTGTGGCCCCTCAGCAAAAATAAAAATAATAAAAAAGAACCACTTCCATGTCAGGTGGAATTTTGAAAGAATTAACCGTACCCTGTTGCGCTTCTCCTGTGTTCTTTACCCTGAAGTAAAGCATGTGGGACTCTGTCTGAGTCCTTTAGTGATAGACTCTTGAATTAGAAACTATACTTTAACATATTTAATCTAAAAAGCCAGAGGAAGGTCACACCTTCAGTACTGGACTCATATATAAAACCATGTGGGCCCATGGCCGGGACCACTTCAGCGGGGCTGGCTGCCGGCGGAGCCCACGGGCTCGTCTCCGCGGCTCTTCAGGGCGTCGGCATTGCGGTGGCTGGGGGATTTCCTCGGGGTCGTCTCTGCTCCTTCCTTGGGGGGGGGGGGGGGGGTTGCAGATATCCTGTGTCGGCCCCTCCTGGGCGACCTGCTTTAGGGACCCCTTTGGGAGTCCGGGGTTACGGGTCCCCTGACGCCTGCCTTTGTGCTCGGGGAAGGTGGGTCTTTGGTTCTCCACAATCACTATCAAGCTATTTCTGGATAATCTTCACCTAAACTAGTGCACTTTCACATCTCCCACAGGTGCTGGGTCCCAGGTATTAAGTGTTCACGTATATACAGTAATCTTATAATTTATTTATTTATTTATTTATGTTGTGTCACTTTCTTTTTTCAAATATCACATTACACATGTCAGCTTACATAATAATATATATGATTTAGCAATGGCATCTAGGTGTTATTCGAGTGTATCTGCTGCTTTATGTCTGTTGGTTGTGTTGTTCTTTTTGTGTCTCTTTCCAGGTGATGGAGCAGACAGAGGACGTTTTATCATTCTCTTCCTTTTATCTCCTCTTTCTTTCACCTCTACTCTTTTATTTTTTCTTTTCTTTCACTTTTTGTTCTTCCTTTACTCTCCCATTGTCATGTCCATATAATTTGAAATTCTCCTTGCAGGAATCATAATAAAGCTATTTACAAGCATAAATCAAGTGGAGCACTATGGCGAAAGCTGTTTGCTCCACTTGTAAAAGCAAAATCTGTCGAGCTCCATATGGCATTGAGATATCAATTCCTATTGCCATAGTGCTAGACAGGACACTGGGAAAAAAAATAAATAAATAAAAAAAAATAATAAATAAATAAATAAATAAAACCATGTGGATAGGTTAAGATCCGGAAGCTAGACTGCCAAACCTCTCGCTTACATCAGCTTATATGGATCAGCAAAGACCTGCTCCAAGATTGGTCGGTTCTTCCCATGTCGTCTTTAGGATATGTGTGACTGTTAGACTGTGAAAGAACCTGGCTTCAGGAATATCCACCAGTTAATTCTGCCCGAAATAACTGTCTATTTGTTTAAGCATGCCCCCTCCTTGAGGTCCTTGGTGTCCGTGACTTATCTGTTGTTTCCAAATTAACTGCTCTCTGAAGCTTCAGCCCCTGTGATCCTATAATCCTTAACATTACACACATTTCTTAATCCACTCTAATTAATTAATTTCTCTCCATTCATTACAAGACGCATGTGCATTTATGTTGTTATTCTTGTTTTGTTTTACTTGCATCAACCAATCACAACTCTTAGAAGACAGTTTAGAGGAAACGCCTAACAACAGGGTCAAACACACCTCCTCTTTTAGATAAGAATTTCAGTCGTCTCCTTGGTCGGCATTTTTAGGCTAATATAGGAGCTCCTTGTGAGGACTCTAGGAATCTTTGTTAATACAGGCCCTGATTATTTGCCTCAACAGTGTTGAAGCAGAGACAAATATATAAAAGTTGCATGACACCAGGCCTCAAGGAATCAAATTGAAGACCCCTGTTGTAGACCATGTGAAATCCCAGAGCAGGGTAAGTAGATGACCCAAAAGTGTGCAGAGGTCACCAACATCATGCAATCAATAGATGTAGACTTCCAAACATTATGCGGCCTTCAGATTAGTTTAAGAATAGCACATAGATAGCTTAAAAGACCATTCTTTTCCAACATTTGTGTCTGATCTAACAAATGTGCTTCTGGAATAATTATTGAAAATTCTATTTAACACAATCCTAATCTCAGTGGAAATTCTACCCAGAAGAAGGAAACTATTATAGCTGCAAAGCAAGGGCTAACATCCTAACCCTTGGTTGAAGAAAGGGATGTCTCTGCACTTGATATGCGCATAAAGGCAGACGAATAAATACTTTTGGGATTATGCTGTAGTTTGAAGTTGGAATTAACTAATTGATTAATTTAAACTGTCTTTAGCATTAGCAATTAGCTAGATTAGTGCAAATAACATTACTAGGCACAAATTTAAATCCCCATGTGTATTTTCAAGAGAAGGCAAGATTTTATCTTCATTCAGTGATATTCAAAAACTGCCAACATTTTTAAATCCGTGTTCCTAAACAAACCAAGGTTAAAATATTGCAACAACAAAAGAGTGCACGTTTGCAGGAATATATTCAGCCTTTCTGGCAACTGCTGTTGTTGACTCATGGTCAATTCTCACCCTTGCCAATTCAACAAAACTTCCTCCAGGCAGGTATGGATTGACTTCGTATGTCGTACATTTGTTTTTTATGCCCACAAAAGTAAGGTACAAAACAAACAAAAAAAAGAAAGTATAAAATGTCAAAGAACAATAAGAATGAACAGCCAACATTTGTCTCTATTAAATTGTGTTTTTTCTGACTTCATTTTACAATACTTCACTGATACTGAACATATTTAATAAAAAATAAAAAAAACTCTACCTCCTGGATCAACAACTACTGTCAACTGCTGTAGTTGGTGTCTTCACCTGGTGCATTTAATTATCGGAATATATTGAATTTATATCAGCAGAGCTGTAATTAAAATTGACTATATACAGAGGTGTCCAGGAACTAAGTACAAATACTTAGTTACCATAGTAGAAACTTTGGTTAGCTAAACTTTACTGGAATAATATTTTTTTTTAGCCGAGTTGATACTTCTACTTCTTACACTTTCATGCAATTATATGTACTTTCTACTCCTTACATTTTGAAAATAGCCTTGGTATTTAAATTTTATTTCAGCTTGTTTTTGTTCTGGCTTATCATTGTTCCAAAAATCCACTATAGGCACCTGTGGTCCTTAATGAATTTTTCTTTCTTAAATGACCTTTGCTTTTATACTTTAAGTAGTTTTGCAACTAGTACTTTTTACTTTTCTTGAGTCAAAAGCTGATACTTCAACCTATAGAGAGGTGTTTTAAGCCCTAGTGTCTATACTTCTACCTGAGTAATAACAGTGAATACTTTTGACATCTCTGACTCTATATATGCTATGTAACCTTTCTTGATAAAGACTACATAAAGCTTTGTTTTAGTAAACATGGAAAAATAAAACATAAATCTATTGACAAGAAAACAAAAGTCAGATGAATGCTTGGCCTTTTTGTATAACCTCTGCAAATTGCATTCAGAAAATAAAGCATATGCTACATTCAAAGTCCTAAATGTTTATCTCAACACAGAGGTGTAACCTCCAGACAACAATAATCTTTCAAAATGACCTAAATAAGTACTAATGGTAGACAGTATTGAACACATTCCAGCTCTTGTTTCCAAACAGCAAAGAAATATGATTTGTCTCTGCTCAGCTTGATTCACCTATGGGGATTCAACATTTTGTACTGGGTTAAGAATGGGAAAGTAGAACATTACAAGTATACGGTAAAGCTGGAAAGTTGTAAGGTTATTGTGAAGCCATGCTAAGAAAACCTGTTCCATCCAATCAGCAGACATTAAACTCTGGACTCAGAATCACCTCTGAGAGCCATACAGCTACATCGTATAGATAATGGACAGATGAAATGATACCAACATATAACCACAAATGTATACAGATTTTTACTGGTAACTTCATAAATCAAAAGCAGTGTAATTAATTGCTTTCCAATAAGAGAACAACATCCAACTCTGAAAGGGGCTTATTTTAGAAATCAATCTAACATCTTTTAACACTGAATTTATTTGACATAAACTGCCACTAGATATGTAGACATCTCTGCACTTCAGGTATAAACTGCATGTGCAGCATTGCTCCCAACGCTCTAAGGCTATTAAACTCCTGTTTACTGAGATCAGTTATATTCAATATGTCGAGCTGCTCTTGTACACACACACATAAAACTTTGAATATATAGTGCTCCACATGCCCTGAGCTGCAATGCAGACAAATATTGGCTGGACCAGCTATTTCAGCTGTAAGGAACTGTCAGGTTTTGATGTGCTAGAGTTGCAAACCCTTTAATCACTGGCACATCATGGTGACAGATCCTTGTGCGGTTTAATAAATCCCCCAGAACAAAAACATTCTCCTTTTCACTCTCTTTTACAAGTAAAGTCTGCGTGCAACACTTAGAAGAACTGGTTATTACAATCTCATTGAACAGAGACTCCTTAACAGCTTGTAAAGTTTCCTCGTATCATGTCCTTTCTTAACTGAATGTTGACAGGCCAACTAACAGAACTGTGGTCTTTACTTTAGAGTGTTTCAGTAATTCACTCTTTCCTTAAAGTCTCAATGCTGTCTCCCTGCTTAAGACACCTTTGTCTGCTTTCTCCCATCGTAACAATGGTAAGCTAAGAACAGGCAATCCAACGCAGACAAACCTCAGAATATATTTATCAAATTGGCTAAAATGAAGGGGAAATGAGAGGGGAACATCTACCTTCCTCTTCAATCAGACTACCGATTGCTTTATAATTTACTTTGTCATTGTGATTGTGAAAGGTTAATTCCATTTATAGCTATAAAAAAGAAAAAAAAGCTATAGCTGGTAATCCTGTTCAGAAACCCAATTTTTAATACTGGGTAAAATCATCTTTTCATTCTGAAAGTAGTCTATACATTATGTGTTCAGAAAAAGGGGGGTAAAAAATGTATCTCTGTGGGAGCTGCAGGCTTGTAAAAACTCTAACTAATCCCTGCTGTTCAGTCCGAAGGGCAGGAATTTCTCTGAACTGTGGTCCTGCTCCCATCCCCTCTCTGTCAGTCACGTTCCGGAGGTATCACCTTATCTATTGGTTGTCCCACATGCCAATCATTCCGGTCTGCTCACGTAACGGCAGTGTGTGTGCACGTTGCTTGTTGGTTTCCGCTTGCTGGCTGCACATGCACACTTCTAGCGTTTATGTATCAGGGAAGCTTAGTGGTTAGCTTCGGTGTTGGCTGTTCATTGTAGCTGCACTGCTCTCACCGTATACTTTGAACATGGTTGACAGTCACAAGAAGCAAACCACATACGAGTTCATGAGAAGAAGAGGAAGGGCTCAGTAGAAAGAAACAAGCCCAGAGTGGATTTGGGAGAGTTTATTTTTTTCACACGATCCCCCTGAGGAGTGGCACAGCAAGATTAGAAGGTCTTGCGCATGCACAATTATTCAAAAAGGGCCTTGGGGAAACTTCTGGAAATATCGCAGACTCTACCTTTAAGCTAGAGGTACCTTTGGGAAACAGCTGACTCATACTTAAGAGAGAAGTTAACTATGCAGTGAGATCTCTTTAACTGTTTTGCACATACATTTAACTTTACTTCTCCAATTTATTTTTTAAAATGGATTGCACTAAATATATGCAAACAGAAATACATCATTAAGCCTAGCAGATGGGAGTATTTTGGACTTATTTTGGACTTTTGGGTAACGTAGCAATTGTCCTCTCTAAAGCCACAAACACAGGAAGTGCTTAAATGGTCAGAGAGATAAAGAGAACATTTGCAATTTATAATTACTGTCTTAACTGAGAGTCCTCAAATGTCATGATTTGGGTTTGGTTATGGTTCATGTTTGTTATTTGATTAATTACTTCACTCTCCCGCCTTAAGTTCAGTTTCTGTTTTAGGTTCTGTCTTAGTTTTTGAATAGGCTGGGCTTTATTGTGGTTTGATTTTGTTTTATGTTATTAGTTTATCCGGCCTGCTCCGACCATTTCTGTCACCAGTCTTAATTCAGTTCACCTGCCAGCATTCTTCCACCCTGTCACTCCCCTTCTCCAGTCACCATCCAATCGGCTTCAGTTTACTCCCAAGCACTTCCCTGTTCCTGATTAGCTCCACCCATGCCAGTAATTACTTTCACTCCATTCACCTGATCACTCCCTTACTTATACCTGCCTCTGCCCCCTGCAATCTGCCACATCATTGTTTTTATGTGCCCAGAGGTGAGTCTAGTTCAGGTTTCTATGCTCTCTGTTTGCCTGTTCTTCTGACCCTGTTTGCCTCTGGATATTTGAGTTAGCCTGTCCCCTGTTTTTGCATAAAGTTTTGTCTGTGACTGCTTTTTTGTTATTTTTGGTTATTGGATGCAGTCTTCCCATTTTTGACTTGATGCCCGTTTTGGTTTTTGCATTTTGTTAATAAATTATCTTTTACCTAACCTCTGCTTGTCTGGTTGAATACTGGGTCCCTCTGTCTCTGGTCTGTGACATCAAACCTTTCAGACCAACACTTGACAAGAGGAATCTCATTAGAATGGCACATTAGAACATTGCTGAATGAAATTATTAGTTGATTATCAGGTAGGCATTAGCAAAACTTGCTGACATGCCACAGAGACAATTCAGCCTTTTTCAGGTGTGCTGGAGCAGGGATGTATCCAAATGTAGCAGGGCAATTGCACTCAAAGGCTGCAGTTGCACACCACTGGATTAGAATGTGTCTTCTGAAAAAGTACCAGGTACACCTCACTGAAGGAGAGGGTGGATTCTACTTTCTGTGACATTCCTAACCTATTTTTTGAGGACCCGGCAGTGTAGCAAGTCCCTGTATCACTTTGTTGCCTGTGTCAATATTACCACCAAGATTCATCAAGAGTGTTCTACTGAAAACAGTCAAACCTAAAGACTAGTTTTTTGAATGCGCAAAATGGAGCTTAAAGCGAAAGCTCAATTGAAGAAACTCTATTGCCTACCTCCATTTAATCAGAGGCTGATCTGCCAATCAGTTTTGACCTGCTCCTCCACGAAGCCAATCAGCATCCTGGGTTCATCTTAAAAGAACTTCAAATCCACATCTCAGCCTTCTACCCAGCAAGCAAGCAGTGGCTGCGCAATGTCTGATTTGGACTCTGATGACTTGATTCAACCCACCTCCATCCCCTTCTCCACCATCGTAGCCAAGGTCTGTCTGGCTTTCTATGGTGCTGCTTTAACCTCGTCCCTATCAGAGTGTAATTCCTCCCGGACTCTTACGGAATTCCCTGTCATATCTCAATCGGTCCAGCAGAAGACCGCCATGTTGAGCCTGGTTCTGCCAGAGGTTTCTTCCCAAAGGGGAGTTTTTCCTCTCCACAGTCGCTTCATGCTTGCTCATCATGGACAGTTCATGCAAACCTGTGTTTATCCAACTTTGACATCCATCTTTCTGGGTCCCTGAGTGAAGTACTGGTACCAGCTTACACAGTGTACTGGATCCCACCAATTCAGCTCAAGCAGATCATCTCGCAAACCAGCATCTATGGACTGAACAAACTTTGTCTATCGCCACTCCACCACCAGTTTCAGGCCTGGGTGTATGAGAATCCATATTCTCATACACCTGCTTATGCATATTGAAGTATAATTCAGCGTGAATGTTTCCTGCTGAGGTCTGAGCACCAAAGTCTTAAAATATTGTATCAATAAAATTCTTCTAATTGTCTTTTCTTTCTGTGTGAGTTTTTCAGATTGAAATAGATATTTTGCATGTGAAAGCTGGGATTGTTACTCAATTTCATTTTCCCCATCCTACCTGAAACTGTAACTTTGTGCTTGATATTGGGAGTTCACATGGTATTTTAGATCTGGTAATCCACAACACTATTATTAGAATTAGGCACAAGGGGTTTTCATGTTTTCACAGCACATTTATGTAAGCTGCAAGGTAAGCACAAAGAAAGTTTTCCCATCTACAGCTGACTATGAAAACAGACTCAATATATGCCTGTGCAAATTCTCAGTTATCCGGGTCATCACAACAGCAAACAGACTTAAATTGGAGGCAACTGGATTGTTGCTCAGTTCTGTCTGAAAACATTTCGACACCTATTTAGGAGTCTTTGTCAAGACTAAATATAAATGTTTAATAGGTGTGAGACAATAATATATATTATTTTATGGTTGGAGAAATGAAATGCTCTCCTTTTATCTTGAGGAATTTCTTGAGGATTATAATTTCCGGCACTCTCAGGACCAGTATTTTTACCTTTTACTTTGACAAATTACTTATCCAGGTTTATTGGCCAAGGAACAAAATCTTTTGTACAATAATTATAATAAAATGACAGTAGTCTAAACTATTTGAATCACAAAAAATAAAGATGCACCAAACAATTGGCAGACAGCTGGAATGGACTCAGGAAGGTGGGGTTTTTGTTGTAGCAGACAGAATTTCTAGAGATGAGTGACAATCAGGGCAAAGTATTTTCATCAGAAAACTGGAAATGACCACAGAGCTGTTTACTTGTTTAGAAGGTACAATTTTGAATGTTGTGAATGGAGTTTTAACAGACATGATTCTCATATTAGGCAGTCTCGGTATGTTGAAATAATGTGAAAATAGTTGGTTTTATGTTTTAACCCACAAACTAAGAGTCGACAATCCTTTCACTTTTTAACAAAAGTGAAACATCTCTACTTCCATGTCTAGTCAACTAAAAATGATCCGCTCTTCCTGTGTTGCTCCTGATGCAGGGGCTACAAATGACAGCGAAGCGTCCCCATCCCCAGATGCCTCTTTCTGCCTGCTCCATCGCACTGCCACACATGTAGGACCTTGGGGATTGGGGACATTGCTGGGGAGCGGGGAGGATTTCTTGGCTCCACTGTCCTGGGATGTCTTTGGCCCAGTGTTGTTGTACAGTTTAGAAACTTTCACTTGTAACATTGTCACAACACACATTTGTAGGGCATTGCTTGAGGGACAGGTGAAGTATGTGAGGGAGGGGGGGGGTGATTGTGTAGGCCTCGTAACTGACGGCTTGCCCTGCCCTCAACAACAACTGCATTTAGACATTGAGGGTTCTGGGTGTGGAGTGTTGGGCGGGGCGGCTGCCTTCCAAATGGGGGCCCCCCTTTTAGCCCTCCTAGTTTTAAATGCACTTGAGAATGACATAGAACAACACGACAATTGAGCAGGCAGATGCTTGGGGTCTTTTTCACACCCTTGTTCTCTGATTGCCATCCGAAGTTTGAGGCCTGGAAGAGGAGCGGACCACCTAGCTGGGGTCTGGGCTAGGGATGGGCTTTGGGTCCTGGGGCTTGGCTGGGTATGGGACCGGCAGGGAGGCCGCGACGCTGGATTCATGGGTTGGCTCTAGTTTGCTGGTCCGTTTAGATCATATTGGCCCCATCTCTGAGTGGAAGGGCCCGTGGGTCGTTGGGGCTGGGAACGAGGTGGGGGGTATGTTGAGTTTGGGACATCCTGATGATGCCGATCACCTTCCGGGTGTGGGGGCTGCATACCCCTGTGGGATGCCGGGACCTGGGAGTATTGGATGTGTGTGGCAAGTATATGTAGAGTATCCCTTTTGTTGTTTTTGTTTAGAAACAAAAATGAAGAAAACACCCCCTTCACATACTACAGTCATGCATGACCTAAAATATTGGTTTAAAAATGTCAGACTCTGATCCTGATTATTTTGCATTTGCAGCATTACACATCGGAGTCATACTTTCAAATCCCAGCAGGTTTTATGTGTAGCGTTGTGTTTTTTTGTGAACGATACTTTGTTATATAATGTGGGAGATGCTGAACACCTGAGTAAGGGAACAGTGTGCAGAGCAGTAAGATATGTGCCCGGCCTTGAAACGGCTTTTACCCCGCCTTGTTAATCCCCCGGGGAATAAATCCATCCAAGCCATCTGTTGGGATGTTAGGAGAAAAGAAAAAAAGGGGCTATGAGAGGAAAATAAATACGTGTATGAAAGATCTTGGACCATCCTTGTTTTCTTCTGTTTTATTTTAATGTCTTCAATTAGTAACTCCTGTGTGTATCATGTGACTAAAACATGAAAGAAAATAAAACCACCTAAACGCTTTTTTGAGCAGTCCTGTGCCACAGCTATTGATGGTAGAACTTTTTTTGAATTTTGGTTAATTATCAAGGAACCATGGAAAATGGCTAGATATCAACTCTTAGATTCAATTCTTATATAATATGGGGATATGTATGAGTATGAATATTCTTCTTGTAAACTGTTTTTGTAACACACATATGCAGATCTTAAACAAATAATCACAAAAAACTCATGTGAGCTAATTTTGTTATCAAATTTGTCCAAACAAACAAACTTTTAAAAATTAGAAATTAAAATAAACAAGACACTGGGAAAGTAGTCCAATATATCTTTACATATAGGCTGAGGCACCCAACATTATTTGTGTCTTGGAAGGTGGGCTTGCAGGATGAGCTCCCTCCAGGGATTCCCTCAGCGGCTGGCCGTCCTAAATTTTGGCTTAGGGCCAGCTCCTTTGCCTCCGTTAGTGATGTGGTGGTGGACCGCATCACTAAGTTTCAATATTTAACAGGACTTGAAATCGGTGAGGGCACATTGATGTGTGTGATAACAGCATTATAAAAAAACTGCACAGTCACACAGCCACTTAGTATTTACTGTGTAATGTAAAACAGAATCAAAATGAGGAGGTACCCCACTCAGAAATCTTACCTGTTTGAACAACGTTTTATACTTCATCTTCACCCTTTACATGATGCCATGTCCGCTTCTCCCCCGTGGGGTTGCACCTAAATAGAATACATTAATATACAGTTGTGTTCGAAATAATAGCAGTGCCTCAACAGCAGCAAGAAAATCACTGGTGTTATTAACATTTCAAACTCTATACCCCAGATAAGTTTCTGGGGGGTAAAATAAAGGTATAGAAAACCAACAAACCCAACAGGACAGCCATGCATACTGTGGATTCTGTGAAATTGAATGATTAACTGAAAAGGGTGTGTTCAAAAAAATAGCAGTGGTGAGTTCAATTAGAGAGGGCATCAATTAGGGAGGGTATTCTGGGAAAAAAGGGTGTTAACAGGTGATCCGTATTTAAGGATCAAGACAACTGGCATGCTGGCTGTGCATTTGTCCTGAAAAAACAAGGAAAATGGGTCGTTCAAAACACTGTTCTGAAGATGAGCGTTTCCTAATAAAAAAATTGATTAAAGAAGGGAAAACATACAAAGAGGTGCAGAAAATCATTGGCTGTTCAGCTAAAATGATCTCAAATGCCCTGAAATGGGAGCAAAAAACTGAAAAACGAGGAAGAAAAAGAAAGACAACCCCTCGAATGGACAGAAGAATAGCCAAACTGGCGAAGACTCAGCCAATGATGGGATCCAAGAGGATCAAGCAAGACCTTCAGTTGACAGTGAGTACTGTGACAATCAGAAGACGTCTTACTGAGGTTAACCTTCCAGCAAGAAGCCCCCGCAAAGTCCCACTGCTGAGAAAAAGACATGTGCAGAAGCGTTTACAATTTGCCAAAGAGCACATTGACTGGCCTGAAAAGAAATGGCATAATATCTTGTGGACAGATGAAAGCAAGATTGTTCTTTTTGGGTCTAAGGGTCACAGGCAGTATGTCAGACGCCCTGCAAACACAGAATTCAAGCCACAGTACTCACTGAAGACCATTAAGCATGGTGGTGCAAGCATCATGATATGGGGATGTTTTTCATACTATGGTGTTGGTCCGATTCACCGCATACAAGGGATCATGGATCAGTTCCAGTACATCAGGATCCTGGAAGAGGTCATGCTGCCATATGCTGAGGAGGAAATGCCTTTGAGGTGGACCTTTCAACAGGATAATGACCCCAAACACACCAGCAAGCGAGCAAAAGCATGGTTCCAGATGAACAAGATTCAACTGATGGAGTGGCCAGCACAATCCCCGGACCTTAATCCCATTGAAAACTTGTGGGCTGACATAAAAAGTGCAGTGCATGAGGCAAAACCAAGAAACGCTGAGGAATTGTGGAATACAGTGCAATTATCCTGGGCTGCAATACCTGTGGAACGATGCCAGAAGTTGGTTGACTCCATGCACCACAGATGTGAAGCAGTCATCAGAAACCGTGGTTTTGCAACAAAATATTAGTTTAGGATACTCAGCTAGGTTCACTTATCAAGAATTTCTTTGTTTGTACAGTACATTTTTGAGTTTCCAAGGAAAGATGGCAACACTGCTATTCTTTTGAACATGCCATTTCTTACTTTATTTGAAATATTATTATTATTATTTAAGTTTTGATGACTTTGCGCAATTGTTTTGCTTTGGAATAGAATGTACTGTGTCCCCAATGTATCTGTGTTCATTAAAGTACAATTTCTTTGAAGAATTTTGACATTTACTCATTTTTCTAAAGGCACTGCTATTATTTTGAACACAACTGTACTACCATTCAAACAGAAAACTAGTTTCCCCCCGAAATGTTATTGTGGTTACGAAAGACTACATATAAACTTATGCATTAACTCGAGCAACAATTTCCTCCCACTCAATCTCCATCTCCTTTGCAGCTGTAGCGTGGTTGCTCTGTATTTTAAAAACATGCTCCAACTCACCATATGCCAGCATTAAAATCTCTAGTTCCAGTGGTGGGAAATAGGTGGATCTTCTCTTGCCTGTTGTCATGGTAAGTCGTCAAATTGGGGCCCCATTGATGATGGCTTTTTCTAGTTGTTACGCACGTGCTTGACTCTGAGTGAACCTACTGAGAGTTGATTAAACTAACTCACACCAGCCGTTGTAAAACCAAAATCTCAAGAGTTTCCAACTGCATACTAGATCAATTTAGAGTGAAGTACTTGACTTGACACCGCTTTGTGAAACGGACCTGAGGTGTGTGGTGACAACATCAATGAAGAAAGCATAAATAAATGGATTGCGATGGAGGCAGTTTGATGGTGCGGGACAGTATCTCTCTCTCTCAAGCAAAACAGAACTTGTTGTGGTTGATGGCAACCTCACTACAGATAGATATGCTAGATAGATATCAGTGACAATCTCAAACCTCCTCCTTCTGGGGCCTAACTGCATCTTCCAGGATGATAATGCTCTCCCAAAGAACCAGGATTATCACAGAACGCCTCAAGCTATTTGGAAATAGCTTGCGCTGAGTCTATACTTTATACCAATAAAACTCTTCTGGGGTAAGCTTGGTTGTGCTGTATGTCTTAGAATGCTAGATTTACAAACATTAACAGACTGATTGACCTTTAGTAACTCTTGGTTGGTTGATGGGATGCTATCCCACAAAATAATTTGACTAGGCTTGGGACAAGCATGAGGAAGAGGTGCTGTGCTGTTAATTGGTATGTATAGATCCTACACATGCTACTGAAATTCATGACTCTAAAAGGAATCAATTATTAAAATGTAAAAATGTCTGTTTTTTGGTTGCTATATTCCATTGGGAGAGTGAAATCATTAAATCCAGCAGCAGGCCTAGAGGTCGGAGAGGTGAGTACATATACATAAGAGCTGGACAGGCCTGTTGGTGTCACAGTTTACACAGTTCTGTTTTTTTTGTTTGTTTATGTTTAGTCACATTCTGCCTGCTTTCCTTTGTTGCTCTCCTTCGCCCCCTGTTGCCACTAAGCTCTCTCTCCTCAGTTTTTCTCCCAGCACCTTCTCCACACCTGTGTCCAATTAACTAATCTACTCCTGCCATATTTCCAGCTCCCTTCCTCCCAGTATAGAAGCGCCTCTCATTTCTCCAATCGCTGCTGGTTTCTACTGTTTCATGTGTATCAACTGCCATCTACTGCATCTTCCCACTGCTGCTACATGTCGCCTTGCCTCATCGCCTCTTTGTGTTACACCCCAAGTTTACGTTTTGGTTTAACCACAACCTAACCCCTAATCATGACAGTTGGAGGTCCTTAATCCATCAGCAGGACGGACATGTGCTCCATTGTACTGGGAAGAATTGTATGAGTACTGCCAGATCCTGACAGAGTGACCCCAAGCAGGCAATTGGCATGAATGTCTCTGACTAAACTATTGGTAACATACTTTTTTTTCATTGACTGGCATCATGGAAATGGTTGTTTGTCCTGTTTGTCTCTGTGGTTCCCTGTGATAGACTGGCGACCTGTCCATGGTGTACCTCGCCTCTCGCCAATTGAATGCTGGAGATAGGCACCAGCACCTCACGACCCCCATGAGGAACAAGCGTGATGAAAAATGGATGGATGGATGGATGGCATTATGGAGCTCAACTACCTTTAGCTAGAGAACAATGGAATTGGCATGTTTGGCAAAGGCACCCTGTTCTTTTCACGGTTGAGAGCAGGTTCACTCTGAGCTCATGAAGGAATTAACAACATTGACGGGCCTTCCTGCTCCCATGACTGAAATCCAATAGAACATTTCGAGGACATCCAAAGTTAACTAATTGCACCTCGGACTGTTCTGAAGCTCAGTGACCCCCTGGTCAGGATCTGAGAGACACCTGAGGACACCATCCTTCATCTCATAAGGAGCATCCCCCGACATTGTCAGGCAATCATACAGGCAGGTGGGGGCCCTACAAACTACTGAATACATTTTGAGTTGCTGCAACGCCATTTCAAGTTTCACTTTCTTGGTGACTTTGGAATAAGTGTTCTGTGGGCAGATCATTTTAAGTTTTATCAAATTATATTGCATCTTTTTGTTCCTAACACAATACCCATTCCTTATCAGGCTGGATATCCAGCATGATTTTTTTTCAATTGAGGTCTGACGTGTTTTCAATGTGTTCTTTTAATTTTTTGAACTGTGTATATACAGGGGAGAAATTTGTGATTTAAGTAACATTTACAAACAAGAGTTTAACATGATATTAGCATGTTCATTCTACAGATTCCTTACACAACATCTAGTGACAAAAAATTATTTTTTTTTCCAAAGAAAGACTACAGCAAGAGAAAGTCAGATATACAACAGAAGTAGTTTCTCTTGCAAGCTGTTATTTGTCTCATTTAGAGTACACACCTGGTGAAGTGCTGCATGTGCACGTTCGCTAACTTCTATTTGTTGCAAGGTTACTCTGATTGGCTTCCATAGTCACGGCAGGATGATAGTTCCTTCCTCCTTGAAATTACTCCAGTGGAACAGCAGCGAGTGAACGACAGGAGGCAGAAGATGAGTTAGGGAACGGGGGCATGTACTCTCAACATGCTCTGTCAGCATGGTACCTCCTTAACCTCACATCCAGACTACTCTCTGAGGCATTTCTGTTTCGAATTTTGATCTCCCCCTCCTTCCTGAAACACACTGCTTCTCTCATTTCAAATTCACCACAAGAGTCAACATAAATACTCGATACACACATTTCCTTTAAAGATAAAAAATAAAAATGCAAAGAAGTCAAAATTTAAAAATAGTTTCTTGGCTCTCATCAGTACATAAATAATTGATCAGAGGGAGGCTCAAGGGAAATCTTGTTCACGGAAATGTTGATTTCACCCTGAATTTCCTCACATACATAGCCCAATCTCAGTGTTTACCCAGCATAAAATTAATACACTGGACACCATCTCCAGAACTCTGAGCAGAAATTCTAAAATAACAAATATGGCCTTCAGCAAGCAACTCTTTTAATAACGTGAAAAAGAAGAGCACTGTGGTTTTCTTTCTGCTGGGAAGTGTGACCTATAAATATCTGTAAAAATTTGCAACTTATGTTGCTCACTTCATTGGCACAAAAACTTTAAAATGGCACAAGTAGTCAAAAGAGGGGGAGTAGCATGAATACAATGCTGTCATTAAGCATGATCTTTATTTTACCCGAAAAAGTGATCTTATAGGGAAAACACTGTTGTGCAATCAGGCATGGGGGATACATTCAGTTTAAAGCCACTGAAATGTGAGACTTTTACAGGCATCAAGGGACTGCCCATCACAGCAGGGGGTGTCAACACTGCTATGTATCAAGCACCCTTGGATTCATCTTTCTCTTTGTCCTCGGACTGTAAAAGCATCCAAATTGGAGAGACTAGCAAACATGGTTGCATTCCTGAATTGCAACTGAGCACAGCCTGCTGTTCAACATTGGAACCTATGGAGCTAAAACAGTGACAGCTTGCAGCAACATTGAAAAGAGATTTGGCATTGTAAAATCAAACATTGAAAAGTTAGAAACAAACATTTCTAACTTTTTCAAACATTGTTAGAAAGTAAAAACTTATGATGATATTCTCATTTTATGCTGCAGCTTTTTTTCAATGAGAGATGTTTTCATTGTCACTGCAGAGTTCCTTCGACTATGATTCACTACAAGGTGGCACTGATTTTCCATTGGGGGTGGGGCTAAATTAAAGGCCCCTTCGTGGACCTTCCGTTTTTCTGGTACACACCCTTAAGCCGGGCGTACACTGTACGAGTTTTTCAGTCGTGGTACTTATATACATCTCAAACTGTGCGACGGAACCGCGGGGTTTAAAAAGTTCACCGCTCACGATCTGTGCAGCGCGACGCTCGGACGAGACCGGACTGCTCACACTGTACGGCGTGTCCCCTGTGGGACCGCTCGCTGTGGTGGCAGAGGCAGGCGAGCGACGGTAGGTGACAGGGACCCAGAGCAGGGGTTCGAGCCCAGCTCTGGCGAGGCACGCAGGAGGCACCGGGCGTCGGGGGAACGGAGGGGAGAGAGGAGGGACGAGACGCACCGGCGGCCGCGCGGCACGGCAGGACCGCGGAGGAGTGCCGAAACAGGCGGCGGACCGCGGAGGAGTGCCGAAACAGGCAGCCAGCGCGGACCGCGGAGGACCGCGGAGGAGTGCCGAAACAGGCAGCCAGCGTCAGCGCGTTGCCGCCCTCCCCAATGCCCCCGCGAGCGGGCCGGGCGGAGGTTGCTTCAGGGACGCCTGCTCCCCTCCCTCCGCTGGCGGGGACGGAGAGGAGGGGAGTGCGCCCCCTCGTAGCTCTGCTTGAACAGCAGGATGCGCTCAGGAAAACCTCACGACAGCCGACTGAATTTCAAACATGTTTGATTTTCACCGATCGTCCGATTCCTGATCGGGAGGTAGTCGTGAGAAGCCAGTCCCCCCTCCTCCCCCCCTCTACGATCAAGCTGAAATTCGGCCCGATTCAAAAAATGCTCGCACGACTGAAGAATCGGCCCGAAAAGGGGAAAAACTCGTACAGTGTACGCCCGGCTTTAGGCTATAGACCTAGTGGGAGTTCTTCATCCAATGACGCCCACAGCAACACAGAGCTGTCAGGGTTTGATATTGATAATATCAACATTAAACTTCACAGGATAAAGCTAATTGATGAACTAATAATACACTTCAAAGATCCTAACTTGCTGAACTGCTCTTTAAAATTTACAATGATTGATCCGATTGGAGCAGATGCAGATGGGGTCTCCAGAGATGTATATTCTGCTTTTTGGACCTAGTTTTTTAGCTGTCTCACTGACGGGCAAGACACGAGAGTTCCATTACTTACCCCACATTGGCAGGAGGAAGAATGGAAATCAGGTGGATGAGTCCTTGTGAAACGTTTTCAGGAGAATATAATCAATTAGCCTTTGCTTTTGCTGACAAACAAAGATATACAGTAAAAATATTGGTTAAATATTGGTTAAAACAACATTGTGAAAGGTAAATTTTGGAAGTCAAATTATTGCTGTTGTTATAAAGCTTCTTTACGTTAAACATTTTAAAGCAAATGTGATAAACTATACTTATTTTCCTTCTCTTTCCACGGGGCATTATTTTCCGTTTATATTCTTTGAAGTTGATTGTAAAATATTTTATGCATTGAGCACAATCATGCCCTGATTTCTAGCAAAGACTTGTGTCTGTTTTATGTGAAAGGATTTTCTCATGTTAAATTTTGAGATCCATGTATTCACCTTTTAAACACACGTACATCATATTCTAGTTAGTTCATCCTCTGGAGGTGGAGAACTTTTCAAAAGAATATTTCAGAGAACTTGTTAAAGGTGCTTTTAATGTATGGTCTTCTATGAGTTGATGTAACATTGCTAAATACTGTTATATTTCTAAGGAAAGAATTAGTTGGTTTGATCACAAAAAAATATTTTTACCAAAGATTGTTCATGAAAAACACTGCATGATTAACATAAGTTAAACTTTATTTTTCAATTAATTTGATCATCTCCATATCATCACTGTCAAATAGTACATAACTTGGGTCTCAGTGTTCAGTAACAGAGAACTATCAGAGTCTTGTTGTTATAAATATGAAAAGTATATATTGGATATGAGGAGCAGTAGTGTGGTTTATAGATCATATGTAATTAAATTTTTTTGTGTACTGTATGATAGATTACAAAGCAAATGTGAATTTAAATTCCTTGTTATTCTAATATATGTACCCGCATCTATTTGCTGTCATACACAACAAGAATCACACAAAATATAAAACCTAGCAGCAAAATTCTCAGAGTTATGTACATCATGATGAACCTATAGGTTCATAGGAGTCAATGAAAACAGGGGTCTGTGGTTTTTTTTTCCTCCATCTGTATTTCTTTGACTGCTTGTACTTTATGTGGGGTCTGCAGCTGCCTATTTTTGACTGTGTGGGAAAGTGACAGGTTAATTCTAGTCAAGTCACAAGTCATTTGCAGCACAAACGCTTCTAATTTTTTTACAAGCAAATATCACAAGTCTAACATGTGTGTTCGTATACAAGCTTTTAAAAATAAGTAGAACTCAATTGCTTCATCTGGTGTGGATGGTGCATGAAGAAAGTTTTCTGTCATCACAAGGCATGATAGTTCAAGCACTGTCTCATCACACGTGAATGGTCCTCTCTGAAGACATTGAGCTTTTCAAGTTTCCACTACTTGCCCGGAAACCTGTTTAAGATTATCTTGTCCGCCAAAAACCTGTGGAAGGGTATACGTACATCATATAGGGTCGGCCACTTGGAGCAATTGCATTTCTACTCTTACGAATGATGTGGGTGGTTCATAAGTAACCACTGTTTGGAGTTCTTCCTGAAAGATAAGCTTTTTTCTTGGGAAGATGAACCATTTCAGTTCACTGAGATTCTAGGCTCCAGTTTGCTGCTACCTAATTTCCTGGGACTCCTTGGTGGTCCTACTCCTGGGAATTCCTCTATGAATCCGTATGAATTAGCCGTCTGGTTCACATCACAGCCCTTCCATTCACTCAAATGCCTATCCACCCGCCAATGATGTCCTGAAAAATAGAGAAATACAGCATCAACGTCCTTATTGCACACATTCAGCCTGCAAACTTCAACATCTCTGGATACACTCACCCTCTCCCCAGGAACATCTCCATCAACAAGTAGGGCACCGTCTTAACAGAGATAACCCCCTTTAAAGCCATTCCTACAAATAAATACCTACTCCTTCTCCCCAGTGCCATCTTTGAACCAAGCCTCAAGCCTGCAAGTAACAATCATATCTTGTAACCTCAATTAAGTATTTTAATCAACGTGTGTTATCCATAGTTGTTGCCTTCACTAGAGTCTCATTAACAAACGCTATAACACTTGAGATTAATTACTTGAATTTGACATTTGCCATAATGTGACAAAACTTGTGGCCTCTATTTGAAAAAGGATAGTGTGGATTTTCTCAGTTATGCTTTATGGTATTGTTATAAGCAGTCGATATATTTTCTGCCTGATAAATTTCTCATTGGAGAATGGGAAACTGTTCTAACTTGAAATCAGCAAGTCAGTTCCAAAGCATACTTCTCCTATCCTAGAACTACAGAATTCTCAAATATTTAAGACATTGCTTTAAATGGAAATGTCTTACTTCAACACCACTGTCTATTTTGCCCCAGATGGTTATTTGTTTAAAGGTCAGTGGTTATCTATGTTGAGGAATGTGCTGGACTGCAGTCAGTTGTGGTTTATAATTATTGTAAATATACCCAAAAAAGTTACCATCACATCTTTAAAATCATGTAGTGTAAAACAAAACTAAGTTCACAGCAATTCCAGAAAACAGTTTTGTTGATTTTATTTTTAATTATACAGCTCTTTTTAATGTAATCACTGAACTTGCCAGTTACAACTTAACTGTTTATTAACTGTTTTCCCCATCTCTGCCTCTCTGCCTCCCCAACCTGTATAAATTCCCCTTACTATCCAACCTCTCACACACCAAAATACACACACCAAATAAAGTCAACTTCATTCTCCTGTGCCTTTTATTTTATTCAATAATCTGCAGAATATTGTTTTTGTCCTCCAAACAAGTCTTAGATGACTTCACTTCATAAATGTGGTTAGACCCTCTGAATCTGCTGGCAGTTAATTTGCCATCTCTGAGAAAGGCTTCCTTTTTGCCGTTAAACGCACAACCTTCATTCAATCAGAATCAGTCATTTTTGTTGGCCATAACACGGGATCATTGAAATCGACGGCATGATCCGTCTCTGAGCCACTATGCTCAGACTATCCGATCGGGCAGCAAGCCCCCCCCCCCCAACACTGTCTCTGTGATTGGTAGGGATGGCTCTCTCTAGCCTGACGTAGTCATACTCATTTCTAGTCAGAATTTGTGTCTGATACTGCTCCATAGAGCTGTGATTATGGGGCGTGTTTCGAACGAACCAGGAAAAAAAATGCCTCTGCACTCAATTGGATAGACCTACAACCAATAAGAGCAACGGAGTGTGTGACGTATGTTAACCGACGCATAGTTGTTGTCAACAGAACTCAACTGCACGCTGGAAAAGAAGTAGCCTAGAATAAGAAGATGAGCATGAACGATTTTTGCCGGTGTTGCAAAAAGAATGTAAGGATACAAGGAGTCATTAAACACACAAACCTCATTTTTCAGAAAAACAATAAAGGCGAATGCACATATGAACAAGCTCTCCGTTTAGGATTACAACTTTACAAAACGTCAAATAAATCGCATCGCATTTGTCGGGTTAGGGTTAGCAAACGTACAACGTTACCTACTATGTTTACAACATGGGATTCATATCACGACCTTGCGAGTTATTTACTAAGTCAGACAGTCAGATGTTGTCTTACCATTTGTAAGTTAGATGAACTTCGTCCACGACGATACCCATAACGTTGGCTTGAAAAACATCGGTGTCTAGCATGTCTCTCCACTTGTTGTTCAGCAGCCCGGATTCCGGGCTTCCGAAAAGGAGCTGGCAACGACCGCTGGCTATATCCACCTCGTCGTTCACGCCGAGTTGCATCGCCGTGATGCCCATTTCAGTTGCTTCTTTCACTTGGTCCTCCATGAGTGCGACCAAAGGAGAAACAACAATGACCAATGGGTTTTCATTGTGTCCCATCTTCTTAGCGACCAACGGAGCCAGCTGATAAATTAAACTTTTGCCGAATCCTGTAGGAAGGAAGCCAAAAACACCTTTCTTTTCAACAAATGCCTTGATCGCCTTTCTCTGTTCCTCTTTTAAAATTAATTTGCTGTCGATATCTTCCAGAACAGACCTAATAGCAGAATCTACACACCTCAACTCTCCAGCGGCAGCCATTGTTGTTGTAAACAAATTCAACCCAAGCGCGCTTTGGAGACGTGGTTGATTATGTTACTGTTGATCATCTGTCCATCATCGTATAAAGCCCGCCCTGACAATTTGATTGGCCCGCCAGATATTGGGCGAGCATACTCGCGCTACTATTGAGCAATGCCAGACCGAACTTCCCGACCTCAAACGTTGTGGGCGGGACTAAGTTTGGAATGGCACCCAGGCTAGGCTCTCTCTGCCTCCTCCTCAAACACACGCTGTCACTCCCCCCCCAAAGCCACATGTTGCGACGGGAGAAAAGCTATGTTGTCCTCCTTTCTCTCTGACCACCAAGTTCCTCAGCTGGCTTTTTCAGACTGAACCTGGACCTCTGCCATCTCTCTGCTTTATGCCCTTTGGCGCTATTTCTGTGTATTTCAGTAAAAGAAAATGTGTTTTTTTTACACTAGATAGTGGATGCTATACTTTAAAACCACACTGATAATCGCATTGCTTCTTACCTGGCTCTGGATAGGCATCATTCCTCTGCAATTCCGTTCCTAGACCTGTTCCTGACTCATCCCTCAGTTTAAAAAAAAAAAATTACTCATAAAATCCCTCGAGCCTTTAGTGTCATCTTCTCTAGTTCTCTCCTCTTTTCATTTCTGTGCGCCGGACATCTAAAAACCTGAGATTCTTAGTTTGCAGCTGTTGTGTCAACCACTAGGTGGTGTACGAGTAGAGAATGAAAGGAGAGAAGAAGTGGGATGAAAAGAGAGAATACATGATGTTACTGGTCTGCTGAACGAGTTCTAAATAAAAGCTGTTAAGAGTTATTTGCCTACGTGAGCTTCTACCTCTTCCTGGCTTCCAAACATAACAGCAGCGAAACGAACTTTCAAAGTTGCAGCCAGCCATTGTCCTAATGGTCAAACCATTTTATGTTAGGGTGGGGGAGTTCTAATGGCCCCTTATTTAAAGAAAACATATTACATATACCTAATGCAGATATATATGTATATATTTAGTTACTCTAATATTAAATATTTTTCACACAAATATTTTCTGAAAAATTACTTCTGCCTGTATTTTAATGGTCGGAGTGTCAGTTTTGGGGCCCCCCCTGCGTCCTGGGCCTGGGACAATTGACCCATTTGTCCCCCCCTGTCAGCGGACGTGCCTAATGGTCATACTGTATTCCCAGCGCCGCTCCAGTCTTTTCCTTCTTGGAATCCTACATGTTTGGGGGGGATTTTTCCACTGGATCTTGGACCATTCTACATTGTTTCGCTTGAATATGCTAATAGCCATTAGCTGCTACCTTGTTTTATCCCATGCTGTGCATGTGCAGTGTTGTACTTCCTCTGTTATTTAAAATAAACACAAAACGCTGTATTTATTAACAAATTGAGCAAAAACAAAGCATAATATGCCAAAATAATAACTGATACACCAGCAGGACATGATGACCTGTCAGAAAAACTTTGCATGCAACCAGAATAAACTACTGACGTATAAATAAATAAAAAGTCAAATAACGTGACTATGCATCTTTAAAAACACCCAACTTTCCTTTCAGAGATTAAAATGTACTCTCTTATTCGTTCTATGGCATAGGACTTATTTCTGATATATGTACAGCATTTTGCCACAATAACCAATAATCACATAGATCCAACCAAAATATAATAAAACTGACAGAAACTAAGGGACAGGGAAAGGGTCTCTGAAGGAAATTGGCTTGAAAAGAAAAAGTGCAGGTTTTTCAAAAAAAATGCAAAACTGCATTGCACTAACTGCAAATTATGAGCTGGCCGTTAGCATGTGAAATTTTTCACCCAGAACCCTCTGTGCTCAATTTTTCTCTTTCTCAGTAGCAAGGAAAAAGATGCCTGGGTGCATTTTGTTTCTGTCAGTGTGATTAATGGCTCTCAGTAATATTACAGCTCATATGGATATGCAAAGGTGCATCTCTGCAGCAGCCAATCAATAAATCTGTGATCCTTCAACCTCCCATTGAGCATAGAGATTCAGAGGCCACATGAGCATTATTGAATCCCAAACCAAAGAGTTATATGCAAATTAGTTAAAAAATATATATATATAAATAAAGAATAGCTTCTTTAGGTTGGTAGCCTGTTAGCTTTTTTCTTCCCCTGAGCCACATGTATGATGTACTATGCAAATGTTTTCTGGGCTTTGTTTTGGTTTAAACTGGTGGTTTTCTTAAAAATCAAGCTTAACTGATTTCTGTGATATCAAAACAACTTATGGTATTATATCCATAATTTATGTAGTGCAACAGGCAGTCCTGTGGCATTCACTCTTCAGTGTCAGGAAAACCTTCAAAACAGCTAGAGGATGTTTTTAACAGTGAAAGCCATGTAGATAATATGAAATTATGTGGTTTACATACCACACTGAATCTCACACTATTGGAATAAATGTTCCTTAACAAGTTGCCCAGGAACCAAATACTATGCTAGCTATGAACAATGTTCTGGCATGATTCTGACACCATATTTAACCACTTAAAGGAAATTCTAGTCCAAAGAGCACATTAAACACAGTCAAGTAATATAGCAATATCTTTATTTTGTTTTATAATAACTTTATTTATAAAGCTCTTTCATACAAAGCACTGAACAATTACAAGAAGATAAAAGACAAATAAAACAGTACAGATAAAACAGATAAAACAACAGCAGATAAAAATTACCATCAGTAGGACAGAGTGAACAAGTGGGTCTTTAACTTAACATTAAAAACACCAACGGAAACTGGCTGACCTGTAGCAGGTCGTCCACAGGAAAGGGGCTCAAAAACAGAAGGTACACTCACGAGGAGTTTTTCTTCGTGCTATAGGGATTGTTAGAAGTTAGAATAGTGTCTCGAGATCTGAGAGCTCGAGACACTATTGCCATCTCTGAGATGCAAAAGTTCCAAAAGGTAAAAGGGGGCCAGTCCATTTAAGGCTTTGTCTGTGAGCAACAGGATCTTGAAGTCTGCTTGAACATGACAAGACAGCCAGTAAAGAGATGACAACACTGGGGTCATTTGCGCATTATTCCCAGTTTTAGTTAAAACACGGGCAGCCACATTTATAACCATCTTCTAATCCCTAAAACTTAAAATTTTTGCAAGGGCATTGCAGTAATCACTGCATGAGGACACAAATGGATGGATAATATTCTTAGCATTTTCGAAGTATAAAATTTGCTTAATTTCTGAGATGATAGAAGGCAGTCTTAGCCACCTCCTTCAAAAGAGGCTCAAAAGTGACAGGGTCAAACGACATTCCCAGGTTCTTAATCTTATCCCCACATTTTATTATGTGGTCACCACCTTTAAGGATAAGATTTAGAAATGGGTGTAGCTGTTTCTGAGCAGCATCATCCTGGGTTGGTCGTGGTCTCAGAGGCACTGGTGTATTGAACAAATTGGGTGAAATAATAGGGAAGGAGGACTTACTCCAATTCTTCAAGTTCATCTCATATCAACAGCTGGGAGAACATGTAATACTGTTTGTACAGAAGCTGGCGCTTAGGGGTTAATGGACTTTTATGGATGACAATGATTCCAAGTAAATCTCTATGTACATCTAGGATTGTTTTTCAAAAGATGTCCCAAAAAATACTAGAGTGGTTATCATAGTCACCTGACTTGTTCCGGGTTCTACGAAATGTGGAAGCGCCTGGGTATGGCTGCCTTGCGCCTTCGCAGCTGATCACAGTAACTCTAGTCAGTCAGACTAGACTGACTAGTCAGAGTGGTTCCACCCTGTGCGTTGCAGTGCGTTTCTGAAATGTTTCAGATGCGCTTGCCCTTGCCTCTTCTCTAAAATATGTGGCTGTTCTATTTTTGCCTCTTGTGCACCAACTCCACATCAATCTGGAGCAGAGTGGATAGTTCAGGCAGGATGAAAAGCAAAGGTAATCCAGTCGAGTTTACAAGTAAAAGACTACATGTGCAGACTTTGGATTGCATTTGAATGAAAAGCTAAATATTTGAACTAACCTATGATAGATCCAAAAAAGACAAGGCAAGGTGATTAGATAAGGAGCAGGCATGCAAGATGCGGGTAGTACTGGCCAAATAACCACTTTACTCCATTATTCTATTTAAAACGTAAAAGTACACTATTATTGTGTGATGACGCGCAGAGGCCCGCCGCTTTACTCACACTCCTGGTGGAATAGGGTCCCTGGCAGACAGAGATGCACCATGGTGCTCCCGCACCACTTCCACATTCAGTCGAACGCCTGGGTTAAACTTCATTCGAAATATTTGGTGGGACTTGAAAAATGCATATTAATAAACTGAAAGGGTTTTACCACATGGGGTGCACAGTGGTACAGTTGGTAACAGTGTTCTCTTGCATCAAGAAGGTCCTGGGTTTAAATCCCAACCTGTGGTCTTTCTGCATGGAGTTTGCATCTTCTCCCTGTGCATGTATGAATTCTCTACGGGTACTAATTTATCACTTCAAATTGCTCTCAGGAGTGTGTGTGTCCATTGTTATTTGTTCTGTGTGTCTCTATGGCACCCTGTCATGGAATGGTAACCTGTTCAGGTTGTACTCCATCCCTCACCTAATGACCACTGGAGATTGGCTCCCCTGTGACCCTGCAAGAAATAGTAGGTATTGATGATGGATATGGACAAACATTTCTCAGTAGCACTACTATAGGCTGGTGTTGGGCTGTGGCACAGGTTTGCAGCAGGTACAAACCGCTAAACTGGACTTTGCTAATTACAAAAGATGCTTGAAGGGGTTAGTTTTTTTTTTGAGACTACAAAGGTCATAGTCATAAAAATTGGTGTTTTGTTTTGAATTTGGACAAAGCCCTTGTAACATTTTTAGTGTTGAGAGCCCCTCATGCCCAATAACCCTACCCCCCAGCAGAAGCTTTACTCGATACTCGGGAGGACCAGTCCCCAATCAGCCTGGCCAGGTCAGTGCTCGCCACATCACCCCCAGCACCACAGCACCCACAGTTCATAGAGGTTCATTATTTGAATTGTTCTTTGCAATTTAAAAACAATCAAACAAGAATGTGATACTGTCATGATTTAGGTTTTTGTTTGTTTTGTTTTGCACTTGTTTCAGCCTCTCAGCCACCACCAAATATCCAATCAGTTCACTCAACAGTCAATTAGCTCACATCAACTCCACCTGCTGCCAGTAATTAGTCAGCTCACCTGTGCACCTGTCTACTTATACCTGTTTCAGCCAACTCGTCCCTGCCAGAATGTTTCTCTCTTCTTGTCTACCAGTGTGATGTGCCCTGTCTTTACCGATCTCATGTGCTAAGTCAGCTGAACTCTTCAGTTAAAATTGCCTTTGTCTGCAAGCTGCTGTTCTGCCTGTCTCTTTGTGAGTCCCAGCCACTTGCTCTACCCGTTCTGGTGGTTCTTCAGTCTACATCGCCTTTTCTGGTCTCTCCTTACCTGCATCCTGTGGTCACCTGCTCATCCCTGCCTGCCTACACCATCTGCCTTAACTCATCTGTTCAAGTCTGGTTCTGCTTTTCTGCCTCACCAGCTACAATTCTATACCCGCTACTCATAATAAACCTTTTTAAAATATGTTACTTTGTGTCCAGCTGAATATTGGGTTAACTAGCATAATCACTACAGATACATTACAAACAGGTGCTAGTTTGTATATTTTACAAATAAACTTAATTTTCTGTGTGGATTAAAAGATTTAAACGCAACAGTAAATGAAACAATACAACATGACAACACAGGACAGATTCCCACACACTAACACCTTTGATGTATTTGACAGGGAGTTGATTCAGTAAATGTTTGTGAACTGAATTGTAAAGAATAATTTGAAATCTGGTATTGACACTGTAAAGAGATCTGTTTCACTCAGATCATAGTTGTAAAGTAATAAAGCACAGTACAAAGTCTTTAGTTTAGGTTTCTAAACTACCAGAAAGGCTAAACTCCCCAACCAGAGGCATTGCTGTTCACCCACATCAGTCTCATCTCACACTTTAAGAAATATAAGAGCTTAATAGAGAGCGATTCGTTGATATTCCTACCATATTGCCTGGGGATTTTGTTGAACAGGCACCAGCAGTGAGAAAAAAAACACAAAGTGACAGAGAATGAGTGGGAGGGAACAAGAGAGATAAGGAAAGTTGTCGCAGATTTGGAGCTGAATAAAGACACACGAGGGGTGATCAAACCATCTCTTGCAGACAGGCTACTATTATAGACTTGGTTTGGTCTAGTTGCACTCACCATGCCACAATGGCCTTTATTTTTGTCACAGCTCTCCCATGTTTTTCTTCTTTTATGTGGTAACTTAAACAGAAGAAGCAGAAAAGAGATGAGCAGCTGGCCTGGTCTTGTCAGGGAAAGAAAGTGCATTTGACAAAATCAAATTAGGTTGGTCAAAGGTGAGACCTGCCAAACGCCCTTCAGAGTGGGGAACAGTATCAACTATGCACACATGACCAATATAGTGTGGTGTTCAAGATGACGGTCTTGCAACTGCGACTACATGTTCCATAATGTTAGAACACTAATGCATTACAGATGTTTGTTCTGATAAATAATTTTAGAGCAAACTGTAATCCAGTCAGGGTTGTAATTATAATGCTACAGATCTTATTTTAAAAATACATTACTTGAGGGATATCAAACCCAGTGTTGTTCTCTAACTTATTTTCATCCATCCAATGACATTGGAAAGACACTTTAACACATCTTTTTCCTTGCTCACAGTCTGCTGCCACATGACATTACACTATAGCACTTTAACCTGTATCATTCACATGTACCTTATTGAGTCAGAATTATGAGTTATTTTCAAATTACCTCATTGTTTGTTATCTGTGACTCTGTGAGGGAGAACTAGTTCAGACATACTTTTATATCTTCATCTTTTTTTTAATTATCTTTTAAATGCTATAATGGGAGAGAAAAACAAACAAACAAACACTGTAACTGTTGTCCATCGCCTGTTTGTTTGTTTGTCTTGTATGTGTACTCCTTGCCAGAGTGGCCAAAAAGAAATTTCACCACGGTAACACACGGTGACAATAGACCATGAATTAGGCCCCATAAAACCTTGGGCCAGCTCTGAGTCACATTATCCAAACAAATATGGCACAGCTGCCAAGTATCCAAGGAAATGGCCACACACCTTAATTAACTGGTGAGCATTTGTTAGAAAATAATGAGGCTAATAATATCTCTGGAGGAGCTGCAGAGATCATGTGGGAAAATCTGTTTACAGAACAACTGTTAGTTGTGCACTTCACAAATCTATTCTTATTGAACAGCAGCAAATACATAAGTTGTTTTAATGCGTTTCAGAAGGGTGACATCATCATCTTCTGTTCTTTGCTACCGCCATGTTGAGTACCAAACACTTGGCTCCGTGGCGCTTCCTATCTGACAAGAATGGATCGTTCTCAATTAAATCCCCGCAAATTTAATCGATACAATGAGAAAATCGCTGTTATTGGATGTGATCCGTACAAAGTCCCTGCAGACACTTTTCAACTCATTTCATCAGCTGACAGGCTTCCAGATTTTTCCTTCCACAACATGTACATATATCTTATACACAACCCATCTTCATACACCAGAGAAAGTCTGAAAGCTTTTGAATGCACGGATGCCTATCAATATTTCACGGCTGGCTGGGTCATTGACCCGTAAATATGGCATCTGAAGAACAAGAAAATGTTCCTATTGAAAGGAAAGGTAAATTGTGTTCCACTGATCTTCATACTTAATTTATGGCTGTAGATCAGGATCCAATTTTTGTGTCATGTTGCAGAAGTGCAATTCAATCAGTGGAACAATACCGCATTTATCTCAGAGGAAAGAAATGCAATAATTTGTTAGTCCACAAAAATAAATATAACTGCTAAAACCTATATTTATTATATCTACATTAAAAAGTATTATTATTCTCAACAGCAATTGCGGAAGGTCGGGAGAACTACTATTAGCTATGGAACTGAGGTTTGCACACCCCTGCTGTGCAACCCGCACAAAGCTAACTGCAGTCTCTGAAGCAAAAGTTTAGATTATTATATCAAATGCATTTGTTACATAAGGTGTCTAATCAGATTTATTCTGATCACTTTCCTCAAAATAGGTACAAGACTTCAAAGCCAGTTAGCAATAGCTTGAGCTAGCTCTCCTGACTTACTTTTAAACTTTCCTGATACAAAATATGTATCACATTTCAGCAGGATAACAACACTAAAGCTGCCAGAGATATAATGGAATGGTTTAGATCAGGGATCTCAAACTCACACCCGGCTGGTGTCCTGCAACTTCTAGATTACTCTCTGCTTCAACACACCTGACTCCAATATGAGCTCATTAGTAGAGCTCTGCAGAGCTTGACTGCATGCAATTGAGCTAGTTTAGCAATTTGATTCAGGTGTTTTGGGCAAGGGACACATCTCAAAGTTGCAGCATACTGTCCTTTGAGGGTTTGATTTTGAGACCAGTGGTTTAGATCAAAGCATGTTCCTGTAGTAAAATGGCCCAGTCAAGTGTGCCCCCAAATCTAAGGCTATGTTCACATTTAAATTTTTTTTGGGGGGAGGTATTTAACTCCAGTGTGAACTGTTTGGATGTCCACATTTAGGCCGCATTTGCCAGCAGTGGGACCGGGGCCTTATTTAGAATTGATGACATGACTTACCCGGGGCTCACACTGACTACGGTGTGGGTTACGGTCGTGATCCTGTTCCGGTTTGCCGCAAACCCCCACTCACACTGTTCTTAGGGAAGCAGCGGTCAGCTGTGGCTGTGGCTATGGAAAGGGCGCTCATTAGAACAGAAGTTCATGTGGTCTTTTCTGTTGCTATCCCTCATAAATTATTAAAAACAGCTATGGTTTTCATTTTACAGGGCAAAACTAATCATCCATGCGCATAAATATTCTATTTCATCCTCCAAAAGTCCCTCTGCTTCCTCAGGTTTCTGTGTTTACACAAATCAAGTTAACGTAAATTGGTGAGGTTGTTTTATTTTGAAATTCACCAGAACATTGCCTGTCTAGAGCCCGATGTTTCCTGTTTGGCTCTAAAATTCGGGAGCTTCATCCGGTAACCGCTACAGCTTTCGGTCAAACTTCCTTCTTGCGGAATTATTTGCAGTGCCTCACGGCCTTGGTGACAGAACCTGCAACCGCACATGGCTGATCTGAGAGGACACACTGATTTTTCATTGATTTTTCAGTGTGATTATTCAGTGTGAGCCCATCATTTAAATATTATTGCCCACAGACAAACTCTATCCAATCTGACGAAACCTGAGCAATTATATATAGAATAGCTGTTTGTCTATGAATGTGCAACACTGCTAGTAACAGTCCCAAACACGTGTAGCAGAAATCACAAAATGGTTCTGTAACATATAAACTCAGTGGTCCAGCTCACAATTTTTTTTTTTTACAGTTTTTAGTTTCCTTCAGAATTTGCACTCATGTGGCAAAAATATTTGAAAAATTCAGCTGTACGAATACCTCTGCAAGGCACTATAGATGCATAGCTATAGAACTAGACTCACATTTCCCTTATCAAGGCTTATTGCAATGCTTCACCCTTAATACTCAGAAGCAGGGAAAGGCCATTACCCCGTAAATTACCTCTTTACCATTTGATTGTTCGTTTTTTTCTGCTACTTTCCCCCTTTTTTCTTTCCTCTCAAGGAAGAAAACGTTAATTTACACAGTGTCACTGATGAAAACCACTCATCTTTTATATCAGGATACCACTTTCAAGTGGTGTGCTGCAGTACAGATTTCCAAGTTGTGATCTTGCTTTGCATTAATTTCCAGATTTCTGTTTCTTTTCCTCAACTCCAGATCTCCTTATCTTCCATACAGTCTCTTCTTGCTTTTTAATGATTTGTCCTCTAAAGATGAACTAAAGAGGAAACGGTCAAGTTTAGGGATGCATATTTGCATTTATGCAAAAGAGAGAATGATAAAGTACTCTGATCATCCACTGCACTTAGGCAGCAAATGCTGTAAAACATTTGCAGAAAGGTAGCAATAAATTATCCCTCAAATACTTATATGGGTAACTAAATCCATTTTATATCTATGATATATTTTAATGATTATTCTAAAAATATTTTGAAACATTTTCAAAAATCCAGTACTAATTTTGTGTTCCAGAAGACGTTTTCCCATGTTATGCTGTTTTTATCTTTGGTTGCCAAATGTTATAGCTGGTGGGATTTCAATTAGTTTGGCACAAAGCACATTTGGGTGCCGTAGTTGCAGAATTCCAGCAAAAGCTCCCTGACCTGCTGGTAAAATGTGTGGAAACGCTCTCTGTCTCATGGGTATGTAATGATACTGAAGGTTGTTTGTACTGCTTTTATGGCTTGGAAATGCAATGTAAAATTTTTTACCGAGTTTCTTTTAAGCCTTACTGGGGATTTGTCTGAAACAAAACCGCTGTTACTTTTATCAAGTTTGTCTGAGTCTCCCACATAAATTGTAATGTCTTTGATCTGCCAGTGGGAGCTGGTGGCAAGCGTGTCACTGTCTACAAATTAAGTTTGTCCCCTGTTACTATGTTGTAGTCATGTTTTCAAGACAAACAGTTTTATGTTGTTTTAGATGCTGTTATTGAAGGACTGTGTTGTAAGAAAAAGCTCCTATGGCACCTTTTTACATTATAAGTTGTTAGAGTCACTGCCAACAAATTAAGTGTGTCCCCCGAATACTGTGTTGTAGGAATAAAGCTATGCAGATCCTGAATCCTGATGTGATGAACATGTAACTTAAAGGTTTTAAAAAGCTTTCCCGATTTACAAACTAATTTACCACTTAGGGATTTGTTACTTGGAATACAGAAGGCAAAAACACCAGCAAACAAAATTTCAAAGGACTAATAAGTAAGACAATTTATTTCTCCCTAGTCTAAGATGGAAAGTCCTAACCAAATACTTTGCGGAGTAAAAACATTGCTAACATGATGTTGGTAATAAGCACATTGATACAACAGCTTTTAGCAACAACTACGATTTTTCAATTTAACATTATGTTAGGTAATTGAGGTTTACTGGAATCTATTTATGCACAGCTCTTTAAATGTACCACAACACTGTAATCCTGTTAAGGTTTATACTTTGAGTGGGTCATTGCAATATATCCAACTGACTGTGCAAGATGCAGAACAACAACTTTTGTATCTAAAAGTGAACCTAGGACCAATCAAACACATCCTGCACCAAAACCCCAGTGTCTTCCAAGCTGGGAGGCTGGTGTTATAACTTCACAGCCACACAGATTCAAGCTGGTCCTTTGAGAGATGAAGTAAGATATTATGACCTCAAATGAGTTGTTCTGTTTGTTCTATTGAAGCCATTGTCTGGTGCTGGATAAACTTTTCAAATTCACCCCCTAGATTAAAGTTTGGACATAGAATTCACAAATTGGCCATAAAATAATTTTACCATTGGTTTTTAAAAAGCCAATAAGCTCCCTGTCAATTTTGGACTTTAAGTTAACTTTGTTTAACATATAGTATATAAAGATTTGTTTTTTGGTTTTATTTGTTGGCAGTTTATGTTTGATTTTGTTTCTTTAGTTTTAGTTTATTTGAAGGCAGTATGAATTGTTTTGCTTCAACTATTTTCTGCAAGTTTTTCCTGCTGGACAGAAGACCCAAATTATGCCTTTAGAATTACCAGATCTTCAATTCATTGACTGAATGATGCCTTGGTCCAGTGACTGAAAAAAAATACCTCAAGTTGTTACCCTCCACCTCTATGCATGCTAGTTTACACTTGGCATTAGTGCTGACTAACTGGGTTTGATTTTCATGAAACATTGTGCTGTGAATGGTTGCTAAACATCTCTGATTTGGTCGCATTTGTCTAAAGGACATTGTTCCAGAGGTGGTATTGTTTGTTTAAGTGACACTTCTAATCTAATTTGCTTAGCTATTTTAGAGGAGGGGCTGGGTGGGCCAAAGGATATCGATAGTCTATTATTAGAAGTAAGGAGGATTTATAAAGCTTACTGTTCAGGAGTTGAAGGAAGGACTTAGAAGAAAATTAAATTCTGGTAGCGGGTTGTGGATGGAAACATCAAGGAATAATCTTGGGTTCCAGGACAGATTTTGTTGGAGTGAAGGAAGCAGCCAAGTGTGGAGCAGAGTTAGTGAGTCTTTAGATTCAGGAGATTACTGAATACAGTGTTTGGAAAGCAGGTAGGCAGGTAATGACTGGAGACAAGCAGGCTGCAGTGGATATCAATGGAATGATTGAGTTTCCAGGAGAGACCATTCAAGGAAAGAATTGCTAGGAGAATTTGGGATAGATGCAGAAACCTCCTGGGGCTTTAAAACTGGGAAGCACACAAAACACGAGTATCCATGATGGGTCGCGGGGGGCCTTGTTCCTCCAGCTGTCATTGGATGAGAGGCAGGGTACACCCTGGACAGGTCGCCAATCTATCACATGGCAGCAAAGTATTTCCTTCTAGGCAATATGTAAACATAGGCCAGTACACCCCAGTCAGGCAAACTGTCAAAACCTCCTGCTGTTATAGAGATGGTCACTCTTGCTGATGGTCAGTTAATTTAGTACAATTACCTGGCCGCTACTTTCCCTCTAAGATCTTTAGGAAGTAGCGAGGATGTACTTAGTTTTTCTCATGTGTGTGATGGCAGTCAATATAACTTAAATATTGAAATATCTGCATAGAAAAATTAAACACAAGATAACAAAACAAAAAAAATTGGTTTTGAGGCTCAAAAAACATCTATGTCAATTGGCATTGAGAAACAGCATTTTTCCCTAGTGTGCAGTCATTTCCGCTGTTTTCCAACATAACTGCTCATTTACAGCTTTCACCATCTGTCTTCAAGCACCTCTCGCACCACCTCAATGGACTTACAAGGCCAAACTGTGATAGCCCAGTCACCTATAGTGTATGTGTACGATTTTCATCCTATCCCTGTTGTGTACATCCTTCAAACTCATTTTGAAATGGGTACCCATGAATCTTCATTCTATCCATTGGTGTGGAAAGCAGACCTCTCCTAAATGACTATTGATGATGCCATGCTGTAACGTATGTGAAGGCAGTATGGAAATGTACTGCAAGCTCAGTGGACTAGAAGGAGTCGTGAGTATATGCAGTGGTATGGGTAAGCTACAGTATGAAAATAATTTTTGTTTGGGTATACATACTCTGAGGTTTTCCTAATCAGTAAATAAATTAAATATACTAAAGGACTCAAGTTGCTGGGAGAGAGATTTGAAAACCTTGAACCCTCCAGCAGTGAAAAGAGACTCATAGCTAATTTTGTGTGAAGTGGAATACAATTGTAGTGTGTAATTTTGTTCTACGACAGATTTTTACTCATTGAACTGACCTTCCTGTGAGCTTCAAAACAAAGTTGTTGAGTGTGGAGGGCTGCGTTTGTTATCACAGGCACAAAATAAGGGACATTCAAGGTCTTCTTCCTGCTCCTTTTTTTTCTTTCACAACGGCAAGACAGCCTTTATAGGTAGCTTCTGGGTTCTGTGTGTACTGGTGATATCTACCCTCCGCCCCATGGCCCATACAACTTGTCCTTCATTTTGAATAAGTTATGAAAAGCCAGCCAGACAGCACGAGAATCATTGGTGCATAAGTCTGAAAAAAGATAAGTGACACCGCCAATAGACTACTTTAATTTAAAATGTTCAAAACCCACAGTGTATAGGAATTCAGTCAGACACCCCAGCATGTGGGATCACTGATTAGTGTCTTCCTTTTGATTGGATTAATCTCATAACTCAGCTTGAACAAATGTATAAAAGATGTCTGTGCACAAAACAGCTGACTGCATACTGAAATATTTAAAGTACCGTGTTTCAAGCTGTTATTTATACTCATAGTGCTATTATTATATTAATACAGTTTTTATAAACAAATATAATATTTGTTTTGTATTATATCAATCTGTTCTCTAGTAGAGCAGTAGTTACTTATGCATGTTACTAAGCCTTTTTTTATATAAATCATGATAAATGGTATTACTAGTAATATGTTCTCAGGCCAAATTTCTTAGCAAGAAAACAATTTAAAATTTGTGTTACATGCTTAATCTATTTATTTGGGACAAATATGTTAAGTATAAAATGATAAATAATGCCATGAACAAAAAAAGCTCCTGGAATTACAACATCAATCTTTCATGAACAAAAATGTTTTTAAATCTTTATCTTTGTATTAGGCCTGTCAGCATATTAGCCTTGCTAGGTCTGACAAGAAGACACAGCATGCAGCAAACATTTAAGATAAAAACGCATCACTAACTAACTTGCTGTCTGCCAGTCACCACATCTAAAACTCATCATTCCCCCCACCAAGGAGAAGGAACCAGCTAAGGCATGCTGTGCCCTTTGACTCCATCTTAGGCAGTTACAGCTGCCCAAAGCTGAAGCACAAAAAAAAACTGTCAAGGGAGTTTCACGAGACTGTAAGCAGGCCTAGTTTTACTCAAGAAGAAAACTTATTTGCCCTGAGCACTAAGGGATGTCAAATGGAGACGTTATTCTTAATTGCAAGCTTTGTTTCCATTCAATTATCATGTGAATTTTGTGCAAACTTTTAAAATGTCACAAAAAAGAAAATGAGAGTCAGACGTGTTTCAATCTACTGGTTTGTAGCGAATTAAGCACACAGCATAATGTTGTTACACGTTCATGTTGACCGTAATAAACAGGAAGTAGAGATTGCTAACTAGCACACACCACAGAAAGTTGATGAAGTGACGTTTTAATGAATGTGTTGCTATTTTATTTTATTTTTTCACAGATGAGACTAAGAAATGCTTAAGTCTCTTCGTTGGTCCATAAGTACCCATTGTTGATTCCAGCCCTGTTTTCGAGACTTATGGGAATATCGGAGATGATGGCACCAACAGAAACAGTTGATTAGTCATGTGAGGTAAATGTTTGCTACATCAGAACTTATTCAAAAAATGTGTTTCCATCTTCTCCTTAGCGCATTTACTGTTTTTCAAAAAAGTCAAAAACCACCATAAAAACCTTTTTACAAAATGTAGTGAGTTAATTCAGATTTTGCCATTTTTCATCAACCTTTACTAATGAGATGCTCAAAAATGTGCATTAAAAACCGGCACTACAGTCTCCCTACACAAGCCAATCAGCTTTGCCTCTGTTCTATATTTAAATGTATATCTGAGCCAACTCCCTTAACTATGATTTTTTTTTTATCACACCAAAATGTACATATTTTTGTGTGGTGTTTAAGTCTTGTGCACATGTTGCAATTTTATGAAGGGTTGTAATTCTATACAGATTTGGATCACAAATTTAAAAAGTCTGGTTATTTCATTAGGCTATACAATTAACAAGAAGTGACATAGTCACAACATCAACAGGATGTAGGTCTGGTATATATTATACTTGAAATGCTTTGCATTTCCAGCTCTCCCACTCCTAAACAATGGCTGTCTACATAATACAAATCCCTTCATATGAGAACAGCAACAGCAGAAACAGTCATGTAAAGGTTATGTTGTTCATTGAACTATTAAACTGATATTCAGCACCACGGTTGATGGTGGTTTGCAGGTGCATCTGTAATTAATAAATTGTGAAGTCCTTTCTACAAATAACTACAGCCATATTTAATGACCATGCATGGGGACTGCTGGACAGAGGATCTCACCAGAATAAATGAGTGAAATTCTGATTCTTGTCTGATTTGTCACTAATAGTTTGGTGTAGCAGTCAGGGTTATATCTATGCAAAGCATCTGATTAGGCTGCATGTATGTGTGTTTATGATTAGGACAAGAGTGAAAATGAAGTTTGTTTGCGAATATGCATATATTCCAGTGTGTTTTACTCATAAGTCAGAAATACATGGCTTGGTTAATTAATCATCATGTAAATGGAGGAATGTGTCTAAATGACAATTCATCAAATCTGACATCATTACAAAAGATACTTGCCTATGATAATGAAAGGTGATTAATTGTTACTTGGCTCCAAATATGATAAAGATGACAGCTGATTGAGGAGAAGCTTCCTAGTCTGTTAAATCACTTAATATAGAAAATGTGTAATTAAACAATAAGATAATAGCCCAACTGTTTTCTTTGTTTTTTTCCAAGTCTTGATTACATTGTTTTATAAATAATTAGATTGTATGTTATTGTAAGGTTTCCATAAATGCCAGGTTTTGATTTAGTGTTGTACTTATATTTTAAGCCTTTTATAATATCCTTTATACTTTTTTTTAACCAAATCGTAACAAGTGACAGTTATTGCAGATTTGTTGAGGATATTTATGCTGAAATGTACAGTGTTTTTATTACTTACTTAAAGGGCATAGATCATAAATTTGCAACTCCTCTCTTTTGCTTCATTTCAGGCTTACACTTTACCATAGCAAAATTGGGAAATATACAAAGCACAATGCTCTCAAGAACACAGCACAAAGTTGCGAAAGAATGATGATGTTGAATTCCCCACTGTGGAACGATAAAAATATATTTATATTCTATTTGATTCTTTTTGAAATGCGAAACTGAGGCATCAATGGATAGCTCTATGTCTACCCATGACAAACTTAGTGATAGCTAACATTTTTGTTCACAAGGTGAAGTTTAATAGCATGATTTGTTCAATGAGAAGTGGAAAGTCAGGAGTCCAAGAGAAATAGCTGGAAGAAGCTGGCACCAGTTGGGATTTAAAATATCTCTGTGGTGAGTGCAGTCTGGTGGTAATTTACCACAGGGATGAATGGCAGTTTGTGACAAAAGACCACACTGAAAGACAAAAAATTCTGGCAGCTGCATTATAGACATTGCAATTTCTTGCAATGCCTTGTTCTTACTTGTATGGTTACTTAAATGTGCATGAGTCAGCATGTTCCACCTGTGAACTGATTCCACAGAAAAGCCTGTTTTAAAGCAAGTCATGCACTGGATCTGTAAGTCTCACTGTTCTCTAGATTGCTGTTGATTCCGTCGTAACATGATCTGTGTTGTGTTCTCTCAAACAAACAAACAAAAAAAGTGTTTCCAATAAGGGACTTTACTTATTTATGGTGAGGAGAACTCCAGTCTCTTCTGCTGTTTGCTTAGACTGAGCTCACCTGTTTTTCTGATGTGGATGGTTTTTGTAGCAAAAGTGCATGCTATATCATTGTTTGGTACCAATCAGCAACCACACAATTAATCAACATATTCTCCTGAGAAAGATTTTTCGTGAAGAAAATGTTTTATGATTACAGAAGAGAGTGGTAGGCTTCAGGACAGTGCATTGACAAGCTGTCATATCATAAATGGTATATATGTTAGTGCCCTCTTCGTTTAGAGGGCATGACTTGAAGTGTGTTTTTAGTGCCAAAATTCTGGATTTTAAAATTACTTATTCAGCCTATTTTGGTTTATTTATATTTCATACCAGTAAGATTTTAATGTTTTATGGTTTAAAAATAAGAGTTTTTTTTAATTTGATTATTATGTAAACAGACCTTCCTATTATCTGAAGAACAACATTTTTTGTCAAAATAAGTTGTGGATACAGATCGCTTGTTTTTTTATAAGAGTTTGTATAATGTTTATTAATGATCCAATTATGATTTTTCATGTTCTTTCATGTGCCTATAGTAGTTCTTCTTCCTCTGGGAGATATAGTTTATCAAACATGCATGCAAGGCTTGGTCAGAAGTTAGAAATGAGATTGCAGGTTGTTCGTTTCTCAGCATTCGGTCTGTAATTAGCTAGGGCTCTCCCTGGGTGTTCCCCGCCTCTCACTGCATGTCAGCTGGGACAGATGCCGACCTGCTGTGACCCTTAAAAGCGAATGCACAAACCTTTAGGTCTGAAAGATTACAGTGTTTGAGGTCATCATGCCCAAGCACCCAAAGACATTGATGTAAACTCAGTGTTCTTACCTTTAAAACTTGTGAACATGATAGTCAGTAGAGTTTCTGGCCTGGTCTCTCCCACAGCATGACCAATCTTTACTAAAAGCTTACAGTTCCCCCAGTTCTCCTGCCAAAGCCACAAAGTCAACTACTACTGAACATTATAGACTGTGGCAGGGAATGAAAGACCCTAATCAAGACCCTAATACCCTACCAAATGCCCATTACTTCTTGTTTAACTTGAATTCCAGCAGCAACAATGGCTCTGCTATTCTTTCTCTCACTCTTCTGTTTTCTCCTTGATCACTGTTGTGGACAAGCATGAAAAGGTAGGCAATCGTGTCACAGAAGATTTTCTGGAGGCCTTGACAGAATGGATGGGTCTCCATTACTGTAATGAGGCTACAGGAATGGCTGCTGCGCTTCCCTCATTTACGCCATCTCAGCCTGCGCCTTCTCTAGGGAATACGTTCTTTCCTCTGTAATAGCCTACTTAGTCTTCTCATTCTCCCTTTCTTTTGCTCTTTGCTCTCATTCCCTTTTTACTATGCCAGATATTTTACAGGCACAATGGACATTTATGTGTGTGTGTGTGTGTGTGTGTGTGTGTGTGTGTGTGTGTGTGTGTGTGTGTGTGTGTGTGTGTGTGAGACAAGGTAGAAATGTCTGAGGTAGTTATGAATGACCCAAGATGAATATGATAATGTGAAAGAAGTTTGTTACATACTTCAACTACAAATTTTAATTACTGATACATGAAATTATTTGCAAAAGTGTTTTTGACCTTTGAACTTTCTAAGGTTTTCAAACCACCAAAAATGTATATATATTTTAATAGAATTGTATGTGATACTCCAGCTCAAAGTAGTACATAACTGTGAGGTAAAAAAAATAATAATACACATGGTTTTCAAAGTGTGCCATTCATTTGTATTGAGGTGCTTTCACTCTGATATCTCTAAACCAACTGTGTTCAGGAATAGTAAATGGTATGTATTTCATTCTCAGTATGAATAAGAATGTTCTGTGACAGACTCATGGGTTGGTTAAAAAAATTATTGAACATATCCAATTATGAAAAGGACCATTGTTAACTTTACCACAAAGCAATGAGCTGCAGAGAACTTACACTTTGAAAATTGGTGGTCAGCAGCTTCAGTCTTTGGAGAAGTTTTTAGCAGGTAATGGAAGCTCACCAGAGTTGATGAGAAGATGGATTGCAGCCACAGAATTGGTTAAAGAAAACTGGGGCTGCAAAAGAATTAAGATTGTTGCGGAAGTTCCCCTTAAAGAAGGAGAATGGTTTTGTGCATACTGTAAAGTATTTTTTTTTTTATTATCCTTCTCATTTATGCGATTTTTAATAGCCAAACAGTATAATTTTACTTATGTGTTAAAATTTCCCTTACCGGACAATCACACATTTTTCTTTTCTTTTTTTTACCTTTGTGTCTATTTGCATGCTTCCATTTGCCTTTCACTTTGTTGAAGACACTCCACTGTGGGACAATAAAGGATATATCTGTTTTATTTTATCGTAGAGGTGTGTAACCAGACTGTTCAGCTTAACTTTCAACCATTCATCAATGTCACTGCCCTTTGTTATTGAATTGGTATTACTAATTTCATCATAATGATCAATATATTGCACATAATAATTGGAAATCAATCGATTAATGAAATAGAAGCTCCACTTTTCTGTCTGTTTTTACACTAAAATATGACTCAATAAAACTGTTCATCACTGTGGCTGCTCAAACAAATAGTATTCCTGTGTTATTTGATATTTTTCAGTTTGGGAATTTAATCATAGAATAACTTATTTTGTTGATTTTATTTCTTAAATATAAACTCTATGTTCTCAGAAAGCTCATCTAGCCCTACATAGTTGTAATCTTTGAAGTTGATGTATGTGGTCTTAAAGGTATGAAGTATTTTTGTACCTTTAAATCAAGGGAAGATTTTGCTCATTCACAGTCTTAAGGTCTTTAATTTTTAATGTGGTTGTCAACCTTAAGCTTTTCATTTACCAAGTTGGTGTTTTAAAACCATTTGCCCAAGTTGTAAGACATCCTTTATAAAGCTGTCTCCTGCTCTTCATCTATCCAAATAAGCCTCTTACCAAAATGGTGGGAATCCAAAAGCCTCGGTTTGTACAAAAACCATTGCAGCAGGCCTTTTATAGTCTTTCACCATATGTGGTATTTCACTGAACCCATGAAAATTAAGTCATCAGTTTAAGCTAACCTGCATTAACTTCAGTCAGTGCCCTAAATTGAGCTAACCTTTATTGTCAACTGTTTGGGCAAGGAAACTCATTTTGGAATTAAAACGTGATCTAACAGTATTGGATAATAATGGATGAGCACAAAAATTATTTATGAGTAATTTTGATGGATATTTTCTACAGAGGGATACTCACTCAAATCTGGGTTGCTAACCCATTTTTAGTGTGTTGTGGGCCATTAACTCTACAAAAAAAAAATCTTTGGGCTCTTGTCTTAGTGCACTGTGTAGGTGGTCATAATGTCCTTTCATACTAGTTGATACTGATTGTTTCACACCATACAAGAAGACACGTTTATTTACATATGCTAATCAAACAAGGTGAAATTCAGAAACCACACAGACTGTATGAGGTACAATTTTTCTGGAAAAAAAAAATGATGATGTGGGGATTCACAACCCGTTTGGTATCAACACAGAAATTGTCATGTTGTCAAATAACAGAGTCAGCTGGTGGGGCTATCATATAACCTCATGGTGAAATATGCAGAGGGCAGATGAAAGCCTCTCTCAGTTCTGGTGCTGCACTGCGATGATGAGCATGCATTCTTCCCTTTATACTCGAGCAGCAAAAATCTTCCTGCCGTTCAGGATTATCTGTCTCTGAGAGTGTGGCCTCACAGCTCAGGTTGTGCTGAAGCCAAAACATAGAATCACACTGGATATTGAGCAGGACCTCAGAGATAATTTGTAGCTGCTTTCCATAGAATAAATAAGTAAAAAAAACATGTATTTTTCTCCCATTAATTCCCATTACTTCCTGCAAATTCATGTTCATAATGTAATCACTGCAGTTTAAGTTTTATTTTTCCATAACACAATACTTTCAGTATTGATCTAAGATGAGTGGTGAGCAGGAAAGTCGTTTATCTAAACTCTTATGAATTGCACACTTTATCTTGTACATGGAAGCAGCAACACAAAATGTTGAAAATAATTATTACTGATAGCATTGATTGCTTTGTCAGCCTTAATATTAATGCTTGATGATGTGACTGAATTAAAAAAAGTGAATAAAAATTATTTGGCTTAAGTCGTGGCTGGTCAATACCTCCTCACATCTACTGATCTAGGAAACATGGAAAAAAATATCTGATGTGATATAAAGGACCTCTGGTGTGACAGTTAGGGATGAGTAGGTTAAAAAAAATAACAGAAAAAATACACAACATTTATGGATGGGAAGAATTTTGCTGTTGTTCAGTAAGAAAGCTGCACAACCTGTCCTCCCAGCCTATCTGTAATTCTAACCTCCACATTGACAATGGGTAGAAACACTTCCTCTATTTACTCTATTTTTCCTCTATTTACTTCCAGCAATTTAATTAACATGGTATGTTATTAAAAAAAATACAGCATTGTAAAATACCAACCAGAAAGTCAAACTTTGCGGGAATTTTATTAAAATTTTGTCACTCTTCATCTGCTCTGTAATATTTTGGTTATTAATTTTAATGGCATGTAATATTCTCTATTCAAAAGTGTTCATATCAAAAACTGATTAGCCCCAAACGGTCTGCCTCTTGAAGGAGAACTGTTGAAATGATGCTTGTCATTAGGGAATTTTAAACTTGTTTCAAAGCAACACACACACCTAGGACCAAAGACATATCAGTCAAAAGTCATAAAACTTTAAAGTTAAAAAACAATATTGCTATCAATGTTGTGGCAGATTATTTTCTTTATTTTTTAAATGGGTAACCAATCCTAGAGAACTCAACTGGCCTTCTATTCGAGGAAATATGTTTTTGTTGTCTCTTGTTTTAATAGTTTTCATTCTTTGTTCTAAAACTTAAAAGTATGAAATACAAGTTTAAATGTTTGAAATAAAGCTTTTTATTTTATTGTGTGTGTGTGTCACATATATATATCACACATATATATATATAAATATATATATATATATATATATATATATATATATATATATATATATATATATATATATATATATATATATATATGTTTTGACAAGATGTGTTTCAAAAAAATTTATTATTTTAGGAGCGAAAGTAAAAATAGCTAAAAGTCCTATTAGTTGCCAACCCCTGGCAAAAGGGGAAAAATAAACTTCTGCTTTAATAACCTCCACTTCAATTACTTTTTTAAATGCCCTTCCATATATGATACCTCTCTGATACACTCAGATGTTAGTTTTGAGGAATGGTTCAACTTTGTCATGACTCTTTGTCAATAGCTGCGTTTGTAGCCGAAACAAGTGCAACTTGATGCAAAACCAGCTGCAAATTGCAAATCACTTTACTGCTTTACTGCTGCATCGGTGTGTTCATACTTTTAGTTCACTGTTCTCTATGAATCCAGTGCAAAAACAAAGTGGAACTTGCATAAAATAGGTGAAAAATAAGCAAATTGCATTGCTTTGTGATTTTACCCCAGTTTTTCTTAGAATAAAGTGAGAAGACAAATTGTTTCCTGGTCTAAGATTAAACAGTTACCTTCACTGCATAAATTAGATATTGTTTTGCTTATGATACAAATAAGGTGTTATATATATATATATATATATATATATATATATATATATATATATATATATATATATATATATATATATATTCTAGTTTGATGAATTGCTTGTGCTAATTAGTACAGGTCTAAAAAATGTAAAGTTGGGTATGTGGATCTGAGCTTAGGTTTCTAAAGATAAAGCCTGCATTGTGGTGCACAAATATGGTCCATTACTACAGAATTTAATGAGGAAAGTATAGATGCGTGACATTTCACTATTAGAGTCTCCCACTCCCAGAAGTTGGGGTTTTAAATGCTATTGATCCAGTTTTAGAGCACACGAAGATAGAATAATGTCTGGCAAGAGTTCTTATAGTCCCTCAGGTAGCCTTTTCAGGAATATTTGAAATTCTTCCCAGACTTTTCATTATTACAAACAGTATACACGGTATATTGTGGGAAGATGCACAAAGTGAAGCAAACACAGGGAAGCTTATGTAGATATCTGCATGTTATTGGTGAGATTAAATAACTTCAGCTTTTTGTGTTAGTTTTTAAAGTACATCTGCTATATTGAATTCTATTAAATATGTATTTAATCTCAGTCACCTTGTAATTTAATGATACATGGTTACTTTACCCTGGGGTACGGGGTCTCTTGAGTAAGATCAAGTGAGCTAATTAAAGCATTGCCAGAAGAATTTCTTTTATCAAATTCCTCTCTCTAATTGGAAGACAGGATATTAATTTTCATGCATCATCCTGATTCATGCACATATAGCTTCTGAGATGTTGGCAATGTGCAGCATGAACAAGTGTGAGTATACGTGAGCTAATAACAAAAACTCCTCAGTACAAAACACGTTTACATCAAAACCAGTTGTGTTTCTGAATTCAACTAATGGCAAGTGTCAAAAAATATACGTGAATTTTAATTCACTCAGCAATGTGTAGGTCCCTGACCGATAGAATCGCAATGAAGGGTGGAGTAAAAGATTGTACCTGCTATACCTGTTAGGTGCCAGCTTGTGATCTCCAGTCCCATTTAACAAAGAACTCCCTTGTGTCAGCACTAATCTGAGCCTCTGGGTACTAGTGACCCCCGAACCCCAGTATTAGCTTCAAAGCACCTGACTGGATGATTTCCATACATACCACAAGTCCTTACAGCCACAGGACTGAAACACCAAAAGAATGGAAACAACCAACTCAGCAGTTTAAAATTTGCTTTGTTTTAATGGCCAATGATTTATGTGACAGCTGATCCTTTAGACAAGAAGTATTCACTCAGAGTTTTACATATTATAAGTGCGCACCAAAGCCTTTTAAAATAGGATGGAATATTACAATCAGGTCTTCCCAACAAAATGATAGCAATATAAAGTCTGCATGTACGATGATGGAATCAGTGGTTATTGGTTTAGTTCTATATAATACATTATGTAGATGACGTATTAAAGATTTTAAAGTTTAATATTGTATGAAACCGCAGCCTCTGTTAGGAGGCAGAGAAATAACAGACCAATTTACCTCACACATTTCAACAAAATAAATTATTTCTGTTGCGTAACGAGTTACTGTTGTTGGTAATGTTAAGATTTTTATCCTGTGTGGATGATTACATCTCATCTACACAAAATATGGAATTATGTCTGGCTCGCAGGTAAAGTACCATTTTGGCAGAGTGGGCAGATGCCAAATCCTGCTGGAAAATGAAATGAGCACCTTCCTGGTATACGGGTACACTGACTTTGGACAAGATTACCAACTATAGTTTTAACCTTTTCTTAATATAATTAGATTAAACATGCAGTGAACAGTCAACATCTAGCAATGACCTTCTGTGGCTTAACCTCCTTGTAAAGTATGGATATAATTAACTGTTTACTGGACAACTGACAAATGAGCCATCAACGCTATGAGTGTATAGGTAAAATATATAAAAATAAAAAATATAATTAACTGTAAGTCATGAAAGCAATAAAAGTAAATGACTGAAATTTATCTGACTGTTTGTAATGACAAGAGGCGGTGTACTCCAGGCCTGGACAGGTTGCCCTTTCATCACAGAGCAACACAAAGATACATAACAAATGACCACTTATACCCAAGGGCAATTTAGAGAAACAAGGGAGTCTAACAGTCATGTTTTTGGACTGTGAGAAGAAGCTAGAGTAACCACAGAGCAACGCATGTCCTGGGAGAACATGTAAACTCAAACCAGAAAGACCCCAGAACACAGGACCATTTTCCTGTAGGACAGGAGTGCAAACCACTATGCAAGTAAAAGACAAATTTATGGACTTTAAAAGTCTTTTCCAGGGTAGTGTTCTCACCAAGTCAGGTATTTCAGGAACTACGTTTTGAAATAGAGAGACTAATTCCCACCCAGTGTAGACTGTCTTTACCTACCCATTTACATATATAACAAAGCTATATGAGAAATTACATGGAAAAGAAAAGTATCTATAAGACAAACAACTGTTCTTTGGATACAACTCCTCTAAAGTCTTTACTCTTTGCACAAAGTTAGAGATAATGTGTTCTAGCTGATGAGATCAAATTATGGATGGATGGAACCCTAAACTGTCCCTATAATTTTGTATGTAATATATTTATTCAGAGTTGTCTGATTCTTAACTGTCTTTATGAATACTTTATTTTGAATGGCAGGATAAATAGCACTTTTCCTTTAGTGCACAGTATTTCTTTGCACATTTTTCCTCAAAAAGGGCTACATTTCAACTCCAATTTTTGTGACTTTTTTATCATAGATGATTGTTGGTGATCCAAATGCTACAATATATTGACTTTCACATCCGGATTGTAAAATGTACTCAGGATATCAACATGAACAGAGAGTTTGGTACTTTCCCCGATTATATAATTTATTCAGACATTCCAGCACCATAATCCATGTTGTATCCGTGCGTATCTTCACACATTAACAAATGTTAGATATTAATCCTTTAAGGAGATACAGGCCACAGATCAAAGCAAGAGCTTAACAGTCAAATGTCAGTTTGCCAACATAGCTCATTTCATCTTGAAACAGCATGCGTTTTCACACCGTTTCATCTCCCAATCAACTTAACACATGCCTTGAGATGAGTTGAATCCATTATTTTCCCCCTACTTTGAAGGTCAGCCAACAAACTCTTAAAGTTATTGTCCAAAATAGGAGTCAGCAGTGGTGGGAAAACATTTCCCCTTTCAGTACCTACCTCGCTGAATGTCTGAAATTTCTCATTTGGATTTGACAGGGTGCTGTTGGGAGCCAAGCAGAATCACTCACAGACAGTGCTCTGGCGGTGGCTCCTATCTCTCATTTTCTCTCTTCTTGCAAATACGCCCCCATACCTACTCACATAACCCAAAAAGGGCCAGCTTGCACTGCAGTGTGGGCTCCATGTTCACAACAACGCAGCATGATGGCAGGTATACAACCGAAAGGTGCTAGCAGGGGCGTCCGGCCAATTGTGGGTGATAGTGCACCACCCTCCCTAAACCACATGGAAAAAAAGAGAGGGAAAGGAGTTTATTTTTACAGTTATAAGCCTTAATAGTATTGTTCAATCAGCAGCTTGAAAATTGTTATGATCAGCAGCCCCGCCCCTTGGGGCCGATTTCAGTCAAGTTGAAATCATCCCCAGGCGCTGCCATACACAACCATGGTTAGAAATAATTCAGATATCTAATGTCAGTGTTTGGTTATTTGATTATTATTATTCTCTGCAAATCAACTAAATAAGCTTTGTTCAGAGAGTTAGAGGGTCCGTGTTTAAGTTGGAAAATGTTTTACTAAATTACACAAATGGTATTTGTCATCAACTAATTTTGTTTCAACATAAAATGAAACATTTGGCTGAATAATGAATTAGAATAGAATAAGACTTCTGAAGGCAATTAGTTTTACTGATTTCGTTGTTTTATTTAAGGGTATCAGATCCTAGGGAGGATGAACACATGTTGTATGCTCACTACAGTTTCCATGTTTTACTCATAATCTTCTTTTATTTAATTAATTTCCTTCCACCTCACAATTATGTGCTATACTGAGATGATCATTTATATAAAATTCCCCTTAAGATATATTAAAGTTTATGTTTGTACAAGATGTGAAAATGTTCAAGGGATATGAAGACATTTGAAAGGCATTATGAATAAGTAAAAAAAGGAGTGCAATGAAATTGTAAAATGTACTCAGGATTTCAACATGAACAGAGAGTTTGGTACTTTCTTTGATTATATAATTTATTCAGACATTCCAGCACCATAATCCATGTTGCAGTGTTTTATGTTGCAGTTACCATATCGTAATCTAGCAAGGATTTCAGAAAAAAGTATTTATTTATTTTTTAAGCTGAATGACATTTTCATGAGCCATGGCCTGCAACAATGTCTTTTAGTCCTCAGACATTCATGAAGTAATTAGTAGTTTACTTAGAGGGATTATGCTACATGAACATCCTCCTTTGTTTGGTGACCTTGAAGAGGTTGACTAATCTTTCTAATTTAGCAGTTGTAAACACCACTGTTCCCACTCTGGTCCAATGTCACCCCGCTCATATTTTTGATGGGGTTTTATTTAATGTCTCAAAATTTTCAGAACAAGAGACATGGTATTATGACAATCTCCTTATCTAGACGCTGTTTGACACCCAATGACATGACAGAATATTTTATGCTTTGGATAAAAAAATCTTGCTTGTAATTAATGAATCCTGACCAAAGAAATAAAGTTTGCATTAAAAAGTAATGTTAAGACAATGTTTTCTCTCTTGCCTTGTCTGTAGCACTCTACACAACTATGGGGAAAACATTATGCAAAATATTCATGCTTTCACAGTAGTTTGGCATTTTACTGTACAATGATGGATTTCTCTGTCAAAACCCTACTTGAAAATCCAGTTTAATACATATTTAATAAGGTTCTCTAAACATTTTTTACATTTTGTCATCTTCAATGACGCATAACATCAAACTCTCAGGAAAAGTGCTTGCTGCCACCCCTATTGTTTCCACCACCACCCCGCCTAGTTTGTTTAACTGCCAACAGTCACAGGTCTGTATTTATTATAAAATCTTTTTAACCTTGGCTCAAATGGATGGTTGCTGTCCTGAAGCACCTAGTTGGCTAATGTTTTATGATATATATTAGTAAACAAAAACATGAATTTGAATGATATGATTGTGGCCCTCCAAAGAAAAAGAAAAAAAAAGAAACAAAAGAGAGCACATATCTAGAGGCTATAGATGTGCCTGAACTAAGTGGGGTACATTAATCATGGTATCCCCGAGGCTATGTCAGTGCACACTAAAGCAAATGTTACTCTTCATTGACAACAGAAGAAAATTAATGTGGAAGGTATATGTTTAGGAAATAAATCAATACACAAACACTAGGCCTGCACAGTAACTGGCAGCATATGCACTGATATCTAAATAAGATGCACCTGTTCAGTCTAATACGTGTCTATATGCTGCATAACATTTTTGCTGACATGGAGAGATAACGCTTTGTGATCTTGTGAAATGACAGCAAAGGGAAAGAAAGTAAGGAACACTTTACAACAGTACATAATGTCCGGTTACTGTTTCTTCATAATTGCGTGTATAAGTATAGTTATCTACCCACTTGGCCCAGCTGAGGTCAACTTTGTAGCATCAAGAACATCCTCTATTTGTATCATCCAGATCAAAATTCTATAAGAAGGAATTCGACACTTAGGATGCTTAACAGTAAGCATTCATATGATCCGCCTCTCTATTACTATCACACTAGAATCCCTTACATAGATGTGCACAGTTTTAACAAAGCAGACAATTGCCATCCTAACAAAAATTCTAATTTAGTTTTATCTAGTTCTATTTGAAAAGAAAATTTTTTAGATACAATTTATTTTTTGTTATGTTTACATCATTGATTAAAAAAACAGACCCACAACTGTGATATTTAATAATTTATAAAAGTGTTCATGCGTAAATCCTTCTCCCCTGTGAGGACTTACAAAGAATTCAAAGAAGCAACGCTTAATTAATCTTGTTAGTCAAGTAATGTTTAAAGTGGAAAATCCAACTGTGATTTGAGATTTGGAACAAATACTCATGCTACATATATTCAGTTAAATGCATAAAAAAAATACTCTCAATGCTTAAACAATTTTGTTAAAGTGTGTAATATTCCTTGTAGTTTAAGAGGTAATTAGTATGTTAAACAGCATTGCCTTTTTTTCCCTGTTTTTTTTTTTTTTTTTTTTTGGTCCAGCATACAATACAGTGCAAGTGTATCACAGTTAAAACGTTTTGTGGGGACATTCTAAATAAATTGTACTAAATCCGACAACAGCAGTATGTCCTTTTTGGTCTTTACTATGAGTAGCAAGGGATTCTGCATAATCCTCAGAGCAATGGCTTTACCCTATTACAGTATTATAGCTGTGAATGTCTGTGTTCAGATAGTATTAATAAACTGCTGAAGAGCAATTTATTCATATAATTATTAATATTATATACAAAATACACCAACATTAAAACTTAATGTAACTGTATTTTGTCTTTGATATTAGTGTTTTGAAATTATTTTAGCCTTTTTGTTCACCTAGTCTATTTAAGGTCTCTGTATTTCATTGATAATAAGGTTCATGGCTAGCTAAAATAAGTGAGAGAGAATCATGTTACCTTAGACAGTTATTACTTTTATGATGTCTCTTTAACATGTCGAGTAAGGGGTGAAGCTTCATCTTATACTTTAAGGTAGGTTTCTGACATGAGATGATGGTGAAAGGGTTATAGTAACGTGCCATCTTTCCAGAGAGAGAACATGCCGTGTCCCCAGGCACTGAAAAGTTTTATTTCATCCTTTGTTTTGATTGCAGGTATGTGTCAGACTAAAAAAAAAGTTTTATACTGTTATCAACATTATATACTGTTTAAAAGGTGGCATTTTAAACATGACAGTTGTTATAAACTGTTATTGTTATAACCGATATTTACTTGTCATAAAATGTAAGGGGGCTCCGGGTAATCCACATACCAACGGCTTCACTGCGTCAAAGGGGCCATTACAACAAATAAAAATTTTCTGAGGTCTCAGGGGTATAGTAAGATCTGTTGTGCACTGATGAAGCTGTCAAAAAGTGAATACCAAAGCACCTGCTAAGAGGCGGTCAGCTTTGTTGCCTTTCTCAAAAATGGTCACATCACAAAACATTTATCTTTCTACATAGGTTGGCTTTCTACATAATTCATATTCTCCCGTGTGTACCAACACGGGAGGTGGTGATGACAACGCTGTCATTACCCATAAGTTTATGTAATTTCTAAATGCCGTCAAATGTAAGGAAGGTGTGTTTGTAACTGAAAAATCTGGTTGACTAACTGAAGCTAAACCGAGCTGGCTGTGGCACTCTACTTACGGAAGGTTTTATTTCACATGCTCAAAACTAAATGGTACACAAATGTTCCAGACCTAAATAAGGATCTCAAACATTCAGTCTCTCGCCTACAAAGTAAATTAATCTGTTGCAAGGTCAACACAATGTCACGTATACAGATAATGAGCATTTAAAATCAACAACATATCTATGTACTTGTTTTGGACAGTGAGAGGAAATAGAATGTGTAATATAGAAATCTTTGTAAAAAAGACTGTTGTCTTACTACTTGGTGTATTTCTTAAAGCTTTGCTAGGAGCATATTTATTTTATTTCTAAGTTGTTGTTTTTTTTGTTCAAGCATGTTCAAACATTCATAATATTAACACTTGACATTTAAAAATTCAACATTTTCCTCTAAGACTTTCAAAATTGAGTGGGTGGAAGTTAAAACCAATATATTCCAGCCATATTTTTCTGTAATTAATGTTTTCTTTTTTCTATTTCTATCCAAACCCTGCACAAATAACTGAAATTAAACAATTAAACTGAAACTAAGTTGGAAAATAATAGCATCATAGTTGTTTATGACCCAGGCTCTTACGCTGATGTTCAGGATTTTAGGCTGATGTCATGGAAGTGGCTTCTACATTAACAGACTGTTAATTCTTTGCTCGACCGTATTTACAATATTTCAGGAAATCTTGTGAACACATTTTCTGCTGAATCTTTCCTCAAAGTAAGATGTCCCGCTTTCCCAGAAAGGACCTGCTGTTGTTCCTTCATATAAGGCATCCAGGGTTAAGCTCACCATTACTTATCCCAGCTGTTTGCATGGAGGAAGTCTCTACTGCGGTGAGTATTTGGAGAACTCTTTATTTTGGCACTGAAACCTTGATCAATGAAAAATCACATCACATATGATTCAGTCTCCAAGCTGTCTAAAACATTAAATTTTCTGATTCTTCACTATAAAGGTGTTGCCTTGGTAAAAAAAAAAAAAAAGGGGGGGGGTGATAAATAAAAAGAGGTGCTCAGTCACATGGACACATTTCCAAATTGGACACATTTCCAAATTTTCCATTGAGTCCTGCGAAAAATAATAAGATATCTTTCCTTACATATATTTTTGTTCTATCAATGTGTCTACTAAATATGTAAGGAAGACCAAAAAGACTGCATCTGTGTTTCCTTGCTCTAAAATCCATCTGAAGCTTCTTTGGTTGACACAACCTGTCTTCTTGGTACGTTCATATTTTATCTTGCAGGAAGGAATATTAGACAAAAAACATGTAAATACTAAATCAAATGTAATTTTGTAACATAGAAAAGACAAACATTTTAAAGAAGAAGCCTTAAGGTTGTGTCTGTAAACTGTTGGAGTTTAGTAAGGAGTGTGTTTTGAAATTTCCCCTTGATGAATATTTATACAAATATGCAAGCTGCAGTCCGTCAGGACGCAGAAACGCGATGCACAGTGATGAAGGCATGTTTCAGGTTTTTACCTGAGGAAATTAGACTTCATACCATCTGTAACAACAAAAAACAAGCAGCTGGTTTGAACTTAGAAACTTGAAAGATTTCCAAGTAGAATGCAGACGGAGTTGTGCGAGACTGACAGCTGCTCAGGTTCCCTCCATGCTCTCAGCCACTTCAGTACCACCATCAGGAGCAGCCGCTCTTCAGAGTCTAGTAAACGCTGCTCAGTCAGCAGTGACTTTAAAGTGTTCCACTGAAAGTCCTTGATTTTTGAGCATGAAGCATGAAGATCGTTTTTCAGAATTTTTATTTTACTATATTTTCTATAGAAACGAATCATGATATTCATTTGCTCAAGTCTTTTTTCCCCTTGTGTCTCTGAACTGAAAGCCAAAACATTGTTTTGTCTGATGCTGGGTTCAAACAGCAGGTTAATTAGCCTGATTTTAACCCTAAACTCTCCCTTACGACTATCTAAGAACACCTTGATTATTAGGATGGCTTTTAAGAGACATTCCTGCCATGTGTGGTGTGTTACGAGTGATCTAGTCTGCTCAGAAATAATTCTTTTCAAATTTATTTAGATGCATCTGTACAGACTACACCAAAAACACAAAAGCATAACACAAAGTACAAAGAACAGAGAACATTCATTAAGAAATATTTAGAAATAGTTATTAAAATGCAGGAAATATTGTGACAATTTCAAAATGTAATGCATTTGTCGTTTTGATACACAATGAACACGCAACTTTGGTGAAAATACTCAGTTAAACCACATAGGATTCTGTGGTGCAATAACAGAAAAGCTCTACTTCAAGGCAATCAGCAGAATAATTAACTGAGATAACGCTCACATCTTTTAACCTCACTCTCACATTTAGCTTCGAAAACAAAAAAGGTCATTAATTGCTTTTCCTCCTACCCATTTGGCTGTTTTGATTTCACATAACAGCCTCCTTGTCTGGCTTGAATTATTTTAATCAAACCAAAATTATCTTTCCCTTTACTCTCCCTTGTTAGAATTAGTAAAATTTAAAAAATAAAGTTAAAAAGGGATTTCAACAAACGTGATTAACACACAGATTGACAAGCTGAATGTATTATTGAGGACACACAGCAGATCATGCAGAGGTTGCTTGCTGTTGCTATGGTCTTGATGACAAGTACTGTTCATAGATTAGGACTGAAAGGACCAAGAGTGTATTCAATGTTCGTCTGGTATCCGATAATCAAGTTCAAATTCCATTAACAAAGCTCTGTCCTAAGCAAAATTTCCTCCTCATTAAAAGGTTTGGAGACAGGACTACTTTGGTATCCACTCCCACACGAAAACATGCGCCTGCCTGATTCATTTACCCATACTTCCGATACACACCAGCTGTATAATTGCAGTGGTAATGAACGTGCAAGAGTAGCAAATTGGTATGGGAATAGCATTAGCAACCCAGCAATGCTTGCTGCTCCTCGTAACCATCTCTCCGAGCGTGCATCCACTGTCCACCACGCACACTCCAAAAAAAAAATAAAAAATTAATAAAACACTTGACGGAAACTGAGGCATCTGTTCTGGCAACGCAGCTCAGTTTCCTGGTCGGCCTGATACAAACAGCTCTTTGCCGTTGTGTTACAAGAACTTCTAAGGCTGTGGTCCAAAGGGATCGCTTTGCCCTTTGTAGTCAGTTAAACAAAGCTACAGCTGAAGGTCATGTGGTTTAGAAAAATAAGCGGCTTACATGTTTATCAACAGTAAAAAAGAAAATATAGGGGGGGTCTTTCAAAATGCAATTGCCCGTGATATTTTAAAGTTGCAAAATAGTATGCTTTTGAACCACAGAGTGAGAGCGTGATACTAGTACTAAAAAAGGAAGCAATTTTGATGAGAGGTCAAAATGGATAAATATGGGGGAGTTTGAAGGGCTGAATAAACCGTCAAAGCCTTGAAATAAATACTTTTCAAAGAGATGAGCGAATCATACCCTGGCATAAGGGTTGGGTGAAGCATACAACGCATTTCAGCTGTGTGAGCTACAGGTTTTCAAAGGATGAGGTTTGCATCTGAATAAACAGAGGAAGAAATTATCAAAAGGTAAAGTCCCCACAATAAACAAATATCACTTTATGTGCAGACACAATTCCTCTTTGAGGCCTTCAGTATTTTATTATTCTATTGATAATGTCTGGTATATGTTGTGGCAAGGTTACTTTGTGTAGTTGCTTAACTCGTTTCATTTAATTTTCACCAACAAGAAGCTTCAAATCAAACTTTAGCCAAGTTACCGGCAGAGTGCAGACAAATCATTGATTTAATTGTCTGCCAACTGAGTCACTCACAGAAAAGATACAGATAGTTTCAAACATAGATAAAACGTGTAAAGCCTGAAGCTCTCATCTTTATATCTGAGACTCCTATAATTGATTACAGTTCATCAAACTTCTATGCTGACAGCAACTAGATAACATTTTACAAGACAGACTTAATTTTGATGAGAAATTTTTTTTTTCTTCTAATATCTGAACATCTGACTCAATACAGCTTCAGTGTGGTGTGTAAAGGTACAGTTCACAAGTTGTGGTACAGTATGATAGAGCACAATGCAGTCTGATATTGTGTAGCATTGCTTAGTCATGAGCAAAATTTGCTGAGTAAAGAATATATCACTAGTCTGGGATCACAAATATATTTCAGAGAACATTTTTTTTTTTTACAAAATGTAAAAGCCATCTTGTGAGGGTGCTGGACATGTTTTTACTTTGAAGACCACTAACCTCCCCATATTTGAGGTCAACTTTCTGAAGCAAGATTCACAGAGAGCACACATAAAGGATGCATCCAAAATGTTCTAATTATAGCTCTTAACTCCTGTTCCTAGTTCCTGTTCCTTGACCTTTCATGAGGTCAACAGTAAGAACTCTATTGCTGGAGAGGAAAGGAGCTGTGTACAGCCTTTAACTCATACATCATTACACAGCGGAAAAGCACATGGATGATTCCAATCAGATCCGGGCCTAGAACTCCTTTCAAAAATGAGCTACAAAGTTTTCGTTATTTTCGTTAATTTCTGAGAGGTGGGCTGTGCTTTTACGTCCTGTCATCCAAAGGATTGTTACCTTAGCACGGGTTAGGTGGTCCCTATGCTAAAGGAGCTATGAGAGGTAGCATACAGGCTCCTTTTCCTACATCTTTCTCTACTCACCGCACTATTCGGACAGCACTTCTCTTGGCGACCGCTGACCCACTGTCCACTTGGGCTGAAGAGTATTAGTTGGTAGTCAGATGTGTGTTGTGTATATATAAAAGAAGTTCAGTAGCAAATTGCTTTGCTTTATTTCTAAATGCAGTGTTTAGGTGACACTAATCTCAGATTTGATCAGTGGTATTGTCTGTATCTTTTTAAACAGGATTGTAGTGTAGTTGAGAGACTTTTCATGTGGAGTTTTTTTGAAAGCTGCATTCGCTGCCAGATGCTGTGACTTTGATGTCAGAAACCAGAATGGGTGAGACCTGTTAAAAATCCTTGAATAATAAAAAGAAAAGAAAACATTCAGAGCTTTGGAAAACTGCTCAAACCTGCTGTTGCCTTTTTTCATCATATAGTGTCAGTGCGCACACTGGGAGGCGCCATGTTGCATTGCTAGTTCTGATTTCAGAAGCCAAACGGGGACAAACTGTCAGCCTTACGTGTTTTCCCTATCCGTCTCCTAAATGAAGACATGCTGTCGGTGGAGGAGTATAAAACAAACAAAGACAACCGTAAATCATTCCATTTGACGTTTTCTGTTGAAATGAAGGACCACCCATACTCTTTGCCCAGCAAGAGGGAACAGAAAGTAGCCAACAAAAGAAAAAGTAATAACCGGGAAAAAAACTAGATTGTGTATTGGTGTAGCTTTTATTACCAGATGAAGAGGAGATAATTCTGCGGGAGTGCAGACTCAAAACTGATGCAGAGGTTGCAGGCTTTCTGCTGGACAGGTAAGTTAATTTAATATAACAGTGAAGTTTATTTTTGCCGTTATGTTAGAAACCAGGCAGTGTAGTCAAGCAACTACTCTCTCCTCCCGGCAGAAACGGGTCATTTTGTTCGCCTCTCTCTCCCGGATGCCTCTCTCCCTCGAGGGTACGTATGTACAGTACACGGAGTAATATCGGCCGGACCGTTCATTATCTGTAGTAAAGCTGCAAGATCACCATATTCTGTCACCATCATATATTGACTGTGGGTGTTTTATTCTGTGAGACACTGTTGCTTTTCATAGCATGACTCAACCTAAAAGTTCCGCCAGCAAGGCAAACATAAAAATGTAAATTAATATCTGGTGCCATGTTTTGGTCAAAAACTCTACACTACTACTAATAATAATCATTACGTCACAGGTTAAACATTACTTTTCATTTAATTTATGAAATAAAAAGCCACCAGAAACAGTTTGGTTGAAATATTTATTCTTTTACATTACAGTGCGGTCACAGCTGGTCATATTCTGTAATAATCATAATGTCACAGGAACTTTTTTTGACAAAAACCTGGGACCGAACATTATTATTAATTTTTTGTTTTATGTTCGTACTGCTGGCGTAAAATTTGATGTATCATATTCCACTTTAGGCCAAGTCACGCTATGAAAAGGCAACAACACCTTACAGAGTCACAAAATACGGTGGTCACAAAATACGGTGTAACACCGGTCGGGTCTCTTTACTGGTATTTATAGTCGCATATTTTAGGCCCCAAGTAAGCGACTGCACATTCAGAAATGTGAAAACCATAACTCATGGAATTTACAAGCAACTTTAGAAGAAACAGGCGGACTTGACAACAGTGCCCAAAACCATTTCACACGATGACCGTAGTTATTAGCTATTAGCAGAAGCTAATACATGGAGGACATGTTTACATTGTCACACTTATTATACTCGGAGTTTTCCGTAGTAGCTGTTACGGCAAAGTCATTTGTGATTCATTTAGGGCACCACTAGATGGTGTGCCAGTATGAAAATCTCATACACTGGAAGTGAAAATTATAAGACAAGTTAGCTTTTTTCTAGCTATGTAAGGATTATTTAATTTTGTTGAACACTAAGCTAAGCGTAAAATTACTATTTCAAAAAGATTTTATTTGTATGCACTTATTATTGATAATGCATGCCCAATGAGTAGATAGATCCAAATAGACCCAAAATCAGGTCAATTGAACCAGAGTTGATGTGTTCTGGTTATCTAATCAGGATCCCCCCAGGGCCCTAATGCCGTCATTAAAAATGTAATATGTATGTTAATAGAATTTCTTGCTAAGTAATTCTAAAAGAAATCATATTCATATTTTTGATAATGAATATTGCACCAGGAAGAACAGTTTTACAGCATGTACTATAAAGAAATTAAAGGGCATTAGTATTGCATATCCAATAATTAAAAATAACTGATAATAAACGAAATATCACTGGAGAAAGCTCATTTAAAGACATCCAGAAATATCATTTCTAGGCACACCTCGTCATCAAATATTTGGTATAGTCTAACAACATGAATAAATAGTGTATGTTTTAGAGAATGCTTAATGACTAGATCCAAAAAATGACAGATGTAATCATATTTTCACTGATTTATGATTTAATGAGTAGGACTGAAGAGAGGGGAAGAGGAGGAGCGGAGGAAATGAAGAGTGCTGCAGACAGATGGAATGCCATAAGATCGGGATATGTGAAGAAGAGGAGAGCATTAGATCAATTAGACACACAGTTTACACGGTTTGTTACAGTTAAAAGGCAGCCGTTGTCCCACAAGAAGAAAAACAAAAGTCAGTCACATGAGATTTAAAAATGTGTTAGAAGCATATAATAGACTATTTGCCACATATTATAATATGTGGCAAATAGTAATGACATCAGAAGTACAATAGCACTGGTTGTTATGGGTATGTTTTTTCAGTTTTCGTCTTTTCATATCCAACCATTTTGGGTATTTACAAGGACCCTTCTGGCACTGTTTGTTTATTATCAAACATGTTAAGTTTGTACCCACATTAGAATCAACAAGATGGTTTAAAGTATTTTATATTATATATTACTCATAGTGTATGATATGACATTGTGGTTATGTGACTCCAATGAATACAATATTCAAGCTAAATATTGCTTATGGAGTTGATCCAAGCTTTTGCTTTTTAACTTTTAGTGAAGATTTGGTAACCTTAGATGGGAATAATGATGATAATACATGGCCAACCAACATGGTCAGCAGCAGAGAAAATAGCCAACTATTTGACAAAGTGTGTGGTGGGTCTGCTATCAAATCTGTATTATGATAGTGAATTACAAAGTGGAAATGTCATAGGAAGCCACCTGTGCAATACGTCCAATCATACAATTCCTTGCTACCAAATATTTCACTGTCCACCATTTGACAGTGCCATGTTAATATTATAAATAAATCAGTGAGCACCTTTGTTTAGGTGGGACAAAGCGATAGGACAGATACATCACCAGATGTTTGTTTTGTTTTTTGTTTTTGTTTTTGGAGTAACTAATAAGCCCTCTTTGGCAATCCAGTGGATGAGTGTGGGTTGTGTGTTCACCATTAAAACACCCCATGCCAGACTGCATTATTTTAACAGCAAAGTTTGGTGCAGAAGGGAATTTATACCTCAACCTGACAGAACTACATTTGGATGAATCAGAAGGTGAGTCAGAGGCTACGATCACACTGCAGCCTAAAGTACTGCAGGAATTCCACAAAATGCAGTTCAAAGCCTTCAGCTGATCCAAAATGCTGCAGCAAGAGTTCTGATGAAAATCAACAAGAGGGATCATATTTCTCCAATTTTAGCTTCCCTTCATTGGCTTCCTGTTAAATCAAGAATAGAATTTAAAATTCTTCTTCTAACGTATAAAGCCCTTCATAATCAAACTCCATCATATATCAGAGCTCTGATTACCCCGTATGTTCCTAACAGAGCACTTCGCTCTCAGACCGCAGGTCTGCTGGTGGTTCCTAGAGTCTCTAAAAGTAGAATGGGAGGCAGATCCTTTAGCTATCAGGCTCCTCTCCTGTGGAACCAACTCCCAGTTTTGGTCCGTGAGGCAGACACCCTATCTATTTTTAAGACTAGGCTTAAAACTTTTCTTTTTGACAAAAATTATAACTAGTGACTCATGTTACTCTCAGCTACCTTTATAGTTTTACTGCTATAGGTTTAGGTTACTGGAGTATATCAGGATCTAATTTTCTCACTATATTGAGTTCTACTGTTCTTCAATTATGCATTATGTGTTGTCATTTCTGCTTTAACTTTCTGTTCTCTCTCTTTTCTCTTCATAGTAGGTACACCTGGTCTGGCGTTCTGTTAACTGTGACATCATTCAGAGAAGACGGCTCACCCGCTACTACCATCTAATGTAGAACAGATTACTAGATCAATGTGTGCTTCTGTGCTTTTTTGTTTCTCTTGTTGTGTCTCTGTTCTGTCTTCTGTAACCCCAGTCGGTCGAGGCAGATGACCGTTCATACTGAGCCCGGTTCTGCCGGAGGTTTTTTCTCCCGTTAATGGGTGGTTTTTCTTCCCACTGTCGCTTCATGCTTGCTCAGTATGAGGGATTGCAGCAAAGCCATGTACAATGCAGATGACTCTTCCTGTGGCTCTACGGTTCCCCAGGAGTGAATGCTGCTTGTCGGGACTTTGATGCAATCAACTGGTTTCCTTATATAGGACATTTTTGACCAATCTGTATAATCTGACCCAATCTGTATAATATGATTGAACTTGACTTTGTAAAGTGCCTTGAGATGACATGTTTCATGATTTGGCGCTATATAAATAAAATTGAATTGAATTGAATTGAAAGTGACCTAATTCCAAATTTTTTGCCCATATGCGACCTGTATCTGATCTTTTTATGACAGTCTGAACAACACAGATCGGATTTTTTTCAAATGTGACCCAGGCCACTTGGATATGTGGTCCTGAATCCGATATGTATCTGATCTTTTCAAATGCGAGCTGTGTCTGTATAGCCGGGTCGCATTTATCCGGCTATATCCTTCTGAATTTCTCCATTGTGAGATCAATAAAGACTATCTTATCTTATCTTATCTTATCTTATCCAACCTGTACGTCGCCGATACTCGACAAACGTCACTATTCTGCGTCCTGCTTTGCAGAAGTGGGAAGAAAGACGACACCTATAGCGGACTACAATGAGAAGAGCAATCAATGGACGGAAAGCTCCAGTTAAAAAATAAATTAATGACTGCAAAATTCGCCCCAGCATTATAATCCATGCTTACTTCCGCAAACACAGTGAGGACGCTTGCTACGTGTTACGTCATCTCGTCCTCGAGTGCGCATGCAGGACACTTCGGTTGAACGCATTCAGTTTACACACGAGATCACATACAAATCGCATATATTTGGAAATGTGAACGACCACACAAAAAAAAAATCAGATTTTACAAAAAATCGGAATTGAGCATTAAGACCTGCAGTGTGAACGTAGCCAGACAATCTCATCCAACAGCAGTGTGTGACCTCACAAATGCTCTTCCAAAACAGTGGTCAAGTATTCTTGTAAACACACTTCTACAACTTGTGGAAGGCTTTTCCAGAACAGTTGAAGCTGTTGTAGCTGCAGAGGATGGATCTACATCATAATAAACCTTATGGATTAACAATGAGATATTACTTAGGTTCATATTGTATGTGTGTTGAGGCTGGCAAGCAAAAACTTTGGCAATACAGTCATAAAATATATGTCATGTAGCAAATTATGGTTACATCAATTATAATTTTTGTTCCTACTTTATTCTAGCTGCTAATAATAAAAACTAACAGACTATAATTCAGCTGTAAGTCCCTGAATTAGCCACTCTAGGTTGGATACCCAACCATGGGATATTTCCAGTATGTTTCTTCTTTGTCTGACCCTCTCCTCTCTGATTGCTGTAAATAAAGGTCATTAACCGTGCAAAAAAATCTTTAAATAAAACTGAAAGTTCTGGTACAACATGTCCTAGTCTATTTTAAATATTAAACCCATTAAATAATGACATAAATGTGGAAACTGATTGGTTTATTAACTGGATCCCACCGTCAATGATTTAGCATCCAAGCTTCACCTCTGTATTACAAACATTATTAGGTCCAAAGCTACCCTGAGCTGTCTGTAGTCTGAAATTCTGCATATACCAACTTTAGTTTAAGAGCCACCTGTAGTTTTATAACATGTCCTATACTTGTAATGACTTTTTCTTATATCCCATAACATTACCCTATGCTGTTACGTGATAATAGTGGTGGTTTTCAATGATTTCTTCGCCACCGCCCTAAGTACATTAAAGGATTTCAACTATAGGAATGTCTTGGTTCATGATTGTTAAGAAAAAAACATCTGTCACAGAGTTTGTTGCTTTAGATAATCAGGAACTGAATCAAGTATTCCATGCAAATCAAAACATTATAGAGCTGGCCTAGCCAGTGCTTTCAGATCTTTACAAAGCCTTCGCCTCATCTTAATCAAAACTGTAACATTGGGTGGCACCTTCAGCAAAAGTTTTATGGTAACCTTAAATAATATAAAGGAAAATATTGGCAGGCCCAGTTTAGTTACCTGCAGTTTAGAGAACTCAAATTAGCTTGAATTCACATCCCTTTTTACAGAAATATTTGGGTTGTTCCAAGCACCTCAGAGAATATGCCACAGTCATTTCTATGGAATATGGCCATCTCAGCTGCTTATTCTTCTTTATGAGGTTCCATATTAAGTAAAAAAAATATACATATTGTGATTAGAGCTCTGTGTCCGAATGTTCTAGACAGGAATTACTTTCCGCTAATCTTTTCTTTTGAAGATACCTTTTTATTACGCTACAGGGATTTTTATCATGCTGTAGCAACTGTGATAAATTATGTAACATAAACAAGAATCCAAAAATACAGTAGTTTATATTCTTGCTCACTTCAAGGGATTTATGCAAGATTTCATACATTCACTTTTAATAACTTAGACATTTTACTGAATGAAAAAATCCCCAAATATATTTTTTTCCGACTAGAATAAGCACAGATCACCAACATTAAGCCACTTTCTCATCTGAAGGCAACTGCATAAAGATTAAAATGTTATGAAACATTTCATATTTTACACTTACTGCATCTGTTTGAGTGGAAGGAGAAAATGTGGGAAATCAGAGTGCTTAGGGGAAACATCAACAAAAAGGCTGAAATAAACATAAAGGCTTTCCTCTTTTCTTCGTCTGCCTCTATTTTATTTAATTTTTTTCCTGAAAACAGTTGACGGATACTGAATCAACTCGTGAGGTTGAAGTGCTCACTTCAAGCATAAATTGACAGAGCAAAGACTGAAAATAATTTAATAAAACTTACATTGAGTTCTTGTAAACAGGGAGCTTTTATCATTGAGCAACATAGATTTAATTACACTGCTCATGAATACTCAGAGTAAATCTGTGTTTTTGTTGAAGTTTTCTATCTGTAATCCCAGAGGTTTCAGATCAAATATGCCCCAAATTTAATGCAGTCTTTGCTTCTAGGTACTGCTCTCTGTTCCTCTAACCCAATTAGCGTCATGCACTTTATTTGTAATGAGGCAACAGCCTAACCTTCATGTTGGCTTGCTTGTGCTTCTTTCTCTGAGGTGAAGGCAAGGGTAGGGGGTAAATTGCCTCTATTTGGCTGGAAATGAATCATGAGTAAAAAAAAAATACTAACCTGACCTATATGCACTAACCCCCGTGAATGTTCCTATGTTTACAAGTCTCCATGTACTCATTTATACATGTGTTCTCTTTTCTGTCACTTTGCCTATACATGTCATAGTAGTTCACCTTTCCACAACTACACAATCTACAACATGACATGCACTGAAAATGAAATGCTACTTCATGTTTGTCTGGTATCTGCAGCGGATTCTTTGTAATGCAATACAGGAAGAGTGCGAGTTATGATTAATGACTATTTGCCTCTTCCATTAGGGATGAAAGAGAGGACAGTGCATTGTTGCAGAGGGAGTGTAGACCTGATGTCTCCAAAGCGGTTCTGTTTTACTGAATTCAGGGGATTTGGAACGAAGGCTTTGGCAGGAAATCTAAATTGTTACACACCCAGCTTTAGAAAAATGGTACACTGCACCATGATTACGCCTCTCACATTTTCACAAACTGTCACTAAAAACAAGTAGAGGACACACAATGCTTCAGGGGAAAATATGCATAATAAGATATTGTCTCCCTTGAAAATACATCTGAGACCTTTTACTTTGGTGTCTTGCCTTCGCAGTATTGCTTTTGCTATGCTAAGCAGAACAATATCCCTTGCAGAAGGTTAGAGTGACACTGTCAGTACTGATGAATGAACTTTAGTCAGCTATCACTCACAAGTGACAAATCCAGTTAGGATCACTTAAAGAAATTTGATTTGGGCTTGCATTTACATTTACTTAATAAGCATTATTATCAGGGCACGTTCTGCATGTTTGTGTGTTTAGCAAAGCATATTCTGAGAACAACTTACACAATTCCCATGGTGACACTAAGAAGCTGAATATAAATGTTCCTTAATTAATTTCCATCACATCTCAGAGGACCAACGAGCAACACCTAAATGTAATCACATCTTAATTATGAAAACATTTGTACATCCACCACATTCAAATCCTAGTTCAAACAACCTACAGTATGCCAATGTGAACACAATATGCCCCCCAGAATGCTGTACATAAAAACAAACAGTAAAATAATGGAATATGAATGTTTTCATCAAAGGTCAGGGCATCACCTTAAAGATTTTATTCACATCAGTGCCTGATATTATGCAGTAAGGAAAGTGCCTTGCCATACTGCACTGTTCAGCGTAAAGAAGTGACTGTGACTAACAAAGCGTGATTTGGAGAGTTTGTTTTATTTAGCGGGGAAAGCGCATTGCATTTTTTTTTATCATGGTGGAATCTTGCATTAGTTCAGGTTGCGCATTCTCTCAGAGGCAGCACCATTCCAGATGGGATTTCAAGTATAAGCACTCAACATGACCGATAGCTTATGTGAGCCCACACAGCTGTTTTATTTCCACCATCAGCAACATCATATCACAAGAGCAATATTCACAGCACTATCAGAAATTCTTCTTGGAGTAAATAATTTTTCCTTAAATTGGCTGAATCTTTTAACAGCTAGGATCAAATTGGAATGTATGTAACTGAAATTCAGATCCATCTAAAATATTTAATTTAACTTACTGTATAATTCTGTAAATAAATAGAGACAGCATTTGTCATGGATTGATGGATTGGCACATATATTTAAACTTAATAGATTTAATTCAGGTATTATTCTTTCAACACTCCTTTTATTGTATTATAATTGCTTTGTTTCTATGAATCTGTCTCTTGGTCCCAATTTAAACCGGGAACACAAACTGTAAAGTTAGTCTATACTTGACTGTTGAGTATGTATTTATTAATCTACCATTGGTTAGCATTTAGGTTGCCTCAGTTATGATCGTTAGAATACAGATTTTTACCCAAGTCTCAACCCTCCTGTAATGCAGAGCTCTACACTACCATCTGGGATTGTTCCATTGGAGATGTATTTCAGGAGGAGGGGCCTTATCAAAAATCCTTGCATCTGATTGGATAAACCACTTGTCTGTCATCTTTACTGATGTGGTATTTCAGCCACTACATCGAAAACAGCCCATGACACTGATATTAGGGAAGCTCAAGCTCTTGCCAAACCCGGTCGGGAGCAGAGCGAAAACAACGTTTCCACTAACAAAAGCCTTCAAAGCTGATCTCTAGTGTTCGTTTAAATAATTAATATTCAGTAGATTGGACAACACTGATGAAATAGCAACATCAATGTTACCACTTGCTTTTTCTCGCTGCAAGTCGCCATTGTTGTCCAAATCTGAGCAGTTGCTTCTCTGATACTTCATATCTAGGAAAATCACACCCGATTGGCTTATCCATTTTATGCGTTACTGAAATTCCTCCCAATGGCAGCAATTCCAGATGGATGTGTGGAACCGTGTGGAGCTCGATGGAACGACATCCATCTAGAGTCAGGCTAGAAGTTGTAGGTTGTCTAGGTAGGTTTTGGGGCAGGGAGGTGGTTAGTTTGGAGGGTGTATCAGATATAACTTTTAATGCCAAAGTATGTTATTAGATGGGAATTTCCGTACCCACTGAGATTGAAAACCAAGACTATAGTTGGGTAAGGATAGTTTAAAAAAAACTTTTAGATCTGATTGATTGTGCTTGCTGAACTGTGAACAAGTGAGAGCCTTATCTGCGTTGTCTGACCCTCACCTCAACCAATTAATCTTCCTCCTTATCATATCTGACCCCTCCTTCATTCTGTTCTTCCTGTCTGCAACTGAGTTGTCTTTTTTTTCATCTCTGTCCTCCTCGGTCTTGTCCATATCCCCACATTGACACTAATAAAAACATTAAAACAAAGTTGGAATTATTTACAGGTCTGCATGCACGCATGACACACATGCACCTTGGAAAGAAATAAAAATCACCCATGACACAAAAGTACATACTGTGGCTAAAAGCAGGGTTTTATTATTACATTCCTAAACCAGATACATCCAGCTACTGCCTATCTTCAACAAACAGGGTGCACAGGTAAGGGTATATGTCTGAAGAAAAAGAATATCATGACATAAATATGAACAGCACCTAATTGAAATTGGGTATAATTTAATGCAGACAATTTTCCTTTGTCTGCTTTCAACTTCCCCTACAGGCTTTATCTTTAAAATACAGTCAATCTTCTCCTCTGCGGGGGGTTCTTTCTCTCCTCTCTAACATAGGAAGTATCACACATCAGTATGGTCTTGTGGGGTTGCTGAGTAAAAATGTACACAGTTGAAGTATTTTTGCTACAAGAAACACCCATGAAAGTAGAAATTTACATATGGTCAACCAACACACCTGTTAATTATCCTTCACAAGTGTTTTTGTGTCTGTGATAAAACAATCTTTTTGCTTACTATTAATCCGGGGATATGCTGTTAAGAAAAATCATTCTAATCCTAACTGGAGTGCCATGCTGTAGCGTCTTATTAATGTGTAATATTGTTGGATTACTGAATCTACAGGCAGCTTAGTTTGTTTGCCCAGAATAGGGTGATCATCCATGACAAGCAGGTGTATCTGGCAGTCTCCAGCCCGCTGCTGCATTAGGATATCAGCTGGGGAACAAACACATCAGAAATGAGAAGCAATCATATTTTTTTCTTTGTTTTAGTTTCTATATTATCCTTTGGAATTACTTATAGCTATGTTTTTTGTTAAATGTATGTGTGTATGGAAACCAACAGTTGGACTTGAAATACATATTTCAAGTCTGACTGTTGGTTCCATTAAAGACAACTTTCAGTTGTCTTTAATGGGGTTGTATATATTTTTCTTGTTTGTTTTGCTTTTTGTTATATATGTAACTGCTTTTCCTTTATTCCACCGTTTACTGCCTTACAGCTCACTGCCCCTTTTTTTACTTGTCACCAAATACCTGCTTGGTAGGTGTTTGGCAGCAGGTCGGGGTAGATTAATGTTGTGAATTTCTTTCAGGCAGTTTTTGTTTCTTTAAGGCTTTTACTTTATTGTGCTTTTTCATTTGCTTTCTTGTCTTTATTGCTCACCTGGTCTTCATTTACCTGCTACCAAATATTAGACAAGGGCAGCAACAAATCAGATTTGCTTGAGTTTAGTACTTTGCTTGAGTTTAGTATTTTAGTACAGTTTCTGAAGAATTGTACTTTACTTGAGTATAATTTTTTGGAACACTTATTTTCACTCCATTACATTTTGACAATAAAATCATACTTTTTACACCACTGAATTTCTGTAAATGCTTTCATTACTCATTCATTTTATTCACTGTGTTTTTTAATGTAGTTTTGTCCCACCTACATGCCTTAAAATTATGCACTTTACCACTATAAGGTTGGTGGCGATATGCAGCTTTAAGCTGGTTGTGAGAAGAAGAAGAATGATTTTTGTCCTACTAGAGTTTACGTAAAGGTACATTGGGCACACTCAGACCGAACAGGCTGCATGCATGCAGTATATGTGTGGCATTATATTTGTGCCACCAATCTGTGTGCACAGTGGTATGCAGGTTTCAAACCACTTTGTACTGTATATGCTGCACTGTGGCAAATGCGGTAATGATGGGTAGACGCTTGCTCGTAAACAGATGGTCGCCGGATTGAATCCCCACCCGAGTGTACACTGTTGTTGTATCTCTGGACAAGATCACTTACCCCAACTTGCCCATGTAGGAATGTATTAATGTGACTGTGTGATTGCGGTGGGCTTTATGGATGGTAGGTGCAGAATGGCAGCCATGCTTCCACCACTGCATGGAAGGCAGAGAAGTGAATAAGTAATGCCTGAAATTGTAAAGCGTCTTTAAGCATCTAGAAAAGCATTACATACAATTATTGCATTATGGTTATATGTTTGGAGTTACTGATAATTTCTCAATTGTTCTCAACTATACTCAGTTGAAATGAATGAACTTTTCAGATGTTCAAGTACTTTGAATATAGTATATCGTATTTTTTAAATACTTAAATATTTTGACCTTTCTCAGTGCATGTGTTATCTTGGTTACCAGCTATTCTCCTGTTATATGTTAAAGTTTGCTTGAATGTCTGTTGGAATTTATTTTATCTTTTAACATGTTCTATCTGGCAGTGTAGCGCCAGACAGAAATACTTTCTTAGTGTCAAAGAGAAACAAACAGATTTACTTACTTTACTGTACAGTATTACTACTTTTGCTACAGTGCTCCGCTTGTTATGTATGTAAAAAACTGGACATTATTTTGGGATTGTTTCAAATTCAATGGACACACTTGGTCAAAGGTAACAGAGAAAAAAGGAATAGAGAAAGGTGAGTCAAACCATTGAAAAGGAGAGAAGGTGACAAAAATAGAGCAGCGGAAAAAGAGAACACAAGATAACATCCTCAGAGCCTGCATCTACACCTGCAGAAAGAGATATAGAAAAAAAAAAAAAAAAAAAAGAAGTATCACAGGTACAAACAACCAATAGCCATAAAAACATCACTGAAAAATATGCAATATTATTTATTACAAGGTTTCTTTAATAAGCAAAGCAGCTGCCCAGAGTCAGCCAACACACACCCAAACACCCAGTCATGCACACGACACACCAGCAGGTCAAGGAGCCAGACAACGGCATGAGACCCTTATGGGTGGATGGGCCCCACATTTAGTGGAGACCTGAGATGTCCCAGGAAAGGAGATAGCCCAAAACCCAACCTGAAAAAGAAACAAGTACACAGTCACAATAACATGTTCCCACTCTAACGTCCACACATGCAAACACTCATAACCATAAACTCCATCTAATAATACATAAAAATGGATGCTGTACACACACTTGCACTAGCCATACACATCCTATACTCCCAGGTCCAGGTATCAATGCCCCCAGAGGTTTGAACAGTCCCCAGACCTGGGAGGGGATCCTGGGTCTGGGGAAATTTGATTTAGATTTTCTGTTATTAGCAGCATTGTGTGTTTTTGGTGAGTAAGACTGAAAACTCCTTCATTTTTTCATTGTTATACATTTGTATTTACCATTCATATGACTGAAGAGAGAGCTTACTGCTCTCCCTTGGTTTATTTTTATTTATTTTTTTGCAAAGGTCAAACGGCTCTAAAAAGAGGGTAGGCCTAAATGTATGTTTTCAAGAAAGAAGACATTTGAAAACGGATAAAATGGACAAATGTTCATCATAAAGAAAGAATTGCTGCTGAGTAGGTCTTTGAAATTCAAAATCTATGTTCTTATTACTCGTCCAGATATTTCACTCTGCTTGGTTAGTGTTGTGCTATATGTTCAGTTCTTTGCAAATTCAGATGTCATGTAAAATAGAAAAAAATACAGCTCCCAAAGCAGTGAATGTGCTGCACTGTGCAGTAATTTAAACTGCCTGCACATGAAATCTGCAGATTAATGTATTTCAGCCACAGCCCTGTATCAGCACTCTATATTACCTTCATAGTCTCAGTGAAAAGCTTTTTTCCTGGCACCATCAAAGGAGGGATAGGATTTCTGAGTCCTGCCTGTCAAAATTCAAATGGACCCTTTGGGAGTCATGTCATTCATCTCTGTTGAGTCAATAGCTGGCAGCTCTGTTCCCCCATTGATTATCAGCTGTGAGCAAAGGGAAGCAGGACAACATGTGGGCCTTTTGTTCTCTCTCCTGAAGGAGGACTGCCAGCAAAATAACTTGCCACAATTAGAATCCCAATACATCAGCTGTAGTTTACTTGGTCATGCACTGGAACTGTTATCCAAAGCCCTTGATGAATCAGGAAACAGAAGATATTTAGATACATGTTTACAGGCCCAAAGGTTACCAGCTCCAGTTTTCTTGATTTTTTTTTTTTTTGTTTTCTTTTTGGACTTCTTTAAAAGTTAGGGAATTATTTTTTTATCCTTAAGAAAAAAAAATATTCATGATCTTCAAGTTAATTTCTTGAAAAGGTATTTAAGGTTACACAAAAAGCAGATCAACTATATCAACAAATAAACCATAACAATGAGCTCAGGACCGCATATTAAAGAAAGAGCAATAGAGGAAGTTGTCCAAAAGGTCAATACCCTTGTCGTTCCTGAACCAGGCAAAGGACTGCATATCTTGAATAATTAAGACTCCTTAATAAAGCAATGGCCCAAGGGAAAACAAGCAAACACTAGAGATATGATCAGTTTCATATGTCAACTTCTATAGCTTTTGTCAGAACGAATAAGTCAGCAAGCTGTCATAACATTAGCCAATGAATACAAGGAGATTTAGATTCCCAGTACATTGCCTTGAGAGGCCTGTGATGCTCCGAACATGGCAACTATTGCAACAATGTGATGTGGACACAAATAAAGTTGTCGAAAGCCAACAAAGACACCCTGCCCAGCCTGTCAGTCTTCTCCGCAACACTTGGAGAAGCAACAACATGAATAATCAATTTCAATCAACCAAAAACACCCAGTGCATGCCTCCACAGCAATGAGCCGCTGCGAAATGGGAATGAGGTCAGATTTCAACCTGCATTCTTGCAGTGAGGCAATGTAACTGTGTTTAATGTGCGCTATATACAGAAGGAGGGAAGGATAAATTAATGGATAGATGCAGCAAGTAATTCAGGCCCTGTATGGGACCTAATGAGGGATAGGATTCAGAGAAACCAATCTTTTTTTTCCACGTTGATGTGCTCTGCTACTTTCATAGAGCTACACTGCCCCCAAATAAGTCTGAGGGGTACTACAGCAATGGTCTGACTCAGTTTTTGTGTGTATCCATTTGAATTTTGGAACATTAAATATAAAGAAATACCCCCTCTGATGCATATAGCATTGTGAAAATGGTCAGTATGAGGCTTTCCCCCACACCAATACCTTGAGGGAGAGGACAAATAAAAAATTTCTCATGTCTAAACTTCTGGCTGAACAAGAAATCGAAGCATTTCTTTTTGATTTGCCAGATTTCAGTACACATTGTTTTGTACACCAGAGTATTTGGAAGAGGATCTGGGTGTTTTATGTTGGGTTTTATTGTATTTTTTTTTGGGGGGGGGGGGGGGGGGGTGTTAATGAAAAAGTTAATGTTTCCTGTTATTCCACAGGTAAAATTGGAACAGTTGGGTGTTTACAATGGTGTTGTATCTTCTAAATAGGTTCCTGGAAAAAGTTTAAAATCTGCATAGTACAAGTGAGAATAACGTGTTGTATATTACAGCATTAAATAAAAAAATGTACGTCATGTATAGTAGTATTTCTTTTGTAATTTGTTGTGAATAAGTAAAGAGAAATGTGATGGTAGCAATATTCTAAATACTGTGATTGCAGTTGCTCGATTTCAAGAAGGGGTTTCTGCATCAGGTTGATTGGTTGTCACAATTTCTACACAAAACACTTCAAAATCATCATAACATCAAGCAAACACCAGAGCTGGTTTTCTCTACCTTTCGATCACATGTACAAAACTATGCACCCAGCACATCTGATGTATAATTACTTTATACCCTGGAATTATTCTTGCCATCTGCTGTGAGAATTTTTATGTTCACAACAAAAAAAGGACAAATACAATCTGAGGTGTTTGTTTTTCAAGCAGCATGTTCACATTCAGCAGACTGCACAGTTTTCCTACCATAACCATCTGATGGCAAACAAAAAACACAGCAGGTGCTAACATCTGTAAATATTACTACAGAAGCCTCACTATTACAAGGTGTAATGGTATCAGCTAGTCTAATTTCTGAGCTTTATTCAGCAGTTAGAGATTTTTCAGATAGTTTTTTTTTATTTGTCTTGTTAATTGTGTTGTCAAAGCTCTGAACCCAATTTATGTTCCTACAGTTTTTTTTGTGTGTAGGCACTCTGTTCTGGAAATAAAATATTGAAAATAAAATAATTAAAAACAAAACAACCTAGTCAATATTCACGACCCTAATAATTATGTGTAAACTTCTCACCAGAACTCTACATATACATCAGTAAGAGGGAGAAAAAGCAGCAGAGCAAAGATAGAAGTACATAGATCTAATATCCTGAAAGTATGGCTCACACAAGGCTCACAACTAAAATCCTGTCCTTAGGGGAAATTCCCTAAGGAATAACATAATTTGGCACATAACTGTTAGACAAATAATACTTGCTCACTGTAGTAGCCTATTTTGCTTTCAACAGGATCTAGTTTTTGAAAAATAAATGTATGTATAAGTAGAGAACACAATTACAAATTATTTTCTAGTTGAGGCAAATTTTTTGCGATGATTTAAATAAGTCCTGGATCAATTTAAATTTCCCCATTAAGAGGATTTCTCCCTCTGGGGATTTTGTTTTACCACTAAAAATCCTATTATGCCTTGCTGAAATATCTTTGAATTAAACTTGATTTTGGAATTCTTCTATTTTTCTTAAACTATTAATCTCTAAGGATTAGGAGGGGTCATCTGTGCATGCGTATAATAGCTCTAAGGCTGGCTTTGCCAGATTTCATAAAGTATGATTTGGCTTCAAACACTGAGACTCCAACTGGCTGGATGAGACAATAGGGCTCATCAGCTGGCCGGATATGAAGTGAGAGGACTGTCTACCACGTTCTTTTTGTGCAAAATATGGATGAAGGCTTTGATGAAAGGAAGAATTATAGCTGTACAGTGCTTGGGATTTATACATCAGTCATAAATGTGAATTGTTCGGCAGCTTCAGAAAAAAAAAAAGTTTTTTTCTGTCAAAGAAAGAATTCCTTTGATGCAGGTTTGGCATTTAGCAAAGTCACATCTTTACAATTTAGAGATCACCAAACCTGATAAGCAGCTACAGTGTCTGAGAAAGAGAATTTTGTTGTATATGGAAAGAAATCAGGAAAGTAAATATCAATACAATAAATACGTGTAAAAAAAAATACAGTGGATGTGAATGTTAGATGAAATCTGGAATAAGAATTTCTATCAAAAGAAGTTGGTCCTGGGCACTGTCACATAAATGTCTACTCAAAATATTATCAAGGTGTAGCACATGGATAACTTCCGAATGTCACCGTAGTGTTCACTCTTATTTAAAATGAAAATCTATCTTCTTACCACAATGTGCAAAAATTTAGCATCCCATTTAATCTCCAACTCTGAGATTTACAGATGTTTTCTGTTATCTTTATAGACCTTTATGGACCACACAACAGGTAGAGCTTTTTATCAACAGGTAAAAAAAAAAAGAAAAAGAAAAGCACCATACAGCATGATGTTAAAAATGGCTATCATCACATTTTTCACAAAATGCCAAATGGTGCCCACATTCTTTTTATCAAATTGTTTTTCTTTTTATACCATCATTCTTATGCACCCTCTTGCCTTCCTGTCAAACAGACTTTTTTAACCTGAGGTAAGGCAAGGAAAAATTTATTTGTATAGCACATTTCAGTACAGAGACAATGCCAAGTGCTTTACATGATTAAAATATAGGAAAGGAAACAGAACAAAAGCAAGTAGGAATAAAATGTAGAACATGGGAAAATGGAAACTAAAAGCAAACATTAAAAACAGCTTACAACTTTGAGGGAGTATTCCAGTTGCAAGAGAGCTATTCTTGTATGTTTGAGGTGAAATATGGTCTTCATGATATACAAGTCATGGAAGATGCTAATGAGAGAGACAAAACAAGCAACGATGACAGTAACGATCATCTACAGAACTTAAACTACTATGAATCTACAGGGTTTATGTTCTATTTTAAAGATTATAATTTGACTGATTTCCTTGCAAGTTTGCCACTCATAAACATAATATTCTGCTGCTATTACCCAAGTTTTGAGACATGCCAGTGCACCAGGGACACAGAAAAAATAAATAAATCCACTATTAAATAGAACAAATAAATACAAAATACATGAACAGAGCAGAGGACTTAAGTATGTCAGCGATGCACAATTTAATCGAGTGCTGAATTCGCTACCTTGCTCTTTAAGTCACAATAAGTCAAATTGTACCTTGGGGGAAATAGGTAGTTTTGACTAGTCTAATCAGCAGCATGTCTGGATACAATTCTTGTCAGTTGTGGCAGCTAATGTGGTTGCTTTGCAGTTCCCATTCAGATATATAGTCAGTAATTAAAAACTAAATCCATTTATTTCAGTCCACCCTTGTGCTCTCTATGCTCTGCTTCAATGATTTTTTTGTATCGAGGAACTATGCAGAAACTGTTCAGAATCTACGTATATATATATATATATATATATATATATATATATATATATATATATATATATATATATATAGAGAGAGAGAGAGAGAGAGAGAGAGAAATTAACCTCAAGAATAACAAATTAAAAGAAAAAAGTCAGAATTAGAGCGCATTAGCTTTTCATAAGCATAGTGTACAAGTGAGTTTTTGTGCAAGTGTGAAGTCTCTCATGAGAAGATCTTTGTTGGTGGGCGTGACTGCCCACTGCAGAGCACATACCTGTTGGAGATTTTCTTATCAACCTGCTTGAGCTATAAGCTTGGAGCTTGGAGATGAGACTTCTTTGCCTGAAGATCAACTTACCTGGTTAGAGTCAAGCTGCAAGACCTCTTAAATTCTCGTTTTAGGAATTCTGTTGCGTTTATATCCCACAGTCGTATCTTCTGGAATCGTAATCTCTCTCACACAGTGAGATAACCTTCTTCCTTGCACTTCCATCATCATTAAACCACCTGTATACCTTACATATTTTAAGCAGTATTCAGAAATATCCACTTTCCCCACACATTTGCTGCAACTAAGAAAGAAAAAAATCTTTACTTGTTAATGCAAATGTAAATTCCAGTGAAGTTTATCTTCGACATTAAACTCATCCCTCAGGGTGCAGTGGGCAGCTTACAGCCACCACTGTCTGGTTTTCCTTTGCCTCCAGTCCTCCAGATGCCTAGGAACCATTAACTAAATAAAAAAAACTACCTGTGCCGTTATTCCAAACCATGCCTCAAATAAATATCTTCCAATTATACTCTGTGAGCTGATTGATTTCTATATGGAGGGTCAAGAAAACTTCCTGGAACTATGACAGAGTCATCAAGCCCGTCTGAACAAGCCACAAACATCCTTCATTCCATGTACTAACAATGTACTCATACTGAACACTGATTAGAGCAGATATCTGTGGTCTTTCAGGATTTCAGCTCCAAATTTGTTCTGCAAGAACAATCCAATCCTACAACTGGCCCAGCCACCACACAGCCTCTGTATCCTTCTAAACCATCTTTTTTTTTTCTCAAGAAGCAATCTATCCTACTCCAGAACAATTTTTCAGAAAGATGGGAAAATGCGGAGGATTCCTTCTGCAGTGCTCCTTTCCTCCTCCTTTCTCGGGTCTCCTCAGTCTTTTCAAGATGATGCCGCTCAGATATCATACACAATTGGGCTTTTAAGAAACAACACATTAAAATGGCCAGAAGCAAAGTACAGTTATCATACCATCCTCATTACTTAGCTTAAGGATTCCACTGTTGATTTTTTGGATACATTGCTAATGCAACCAAAGTCACCAGAAAACTTTGGAACTTAAAACAAGGTGTTAAATCAGTTGCTAAATTTGCTGTCGATTTTTTCTTATCAGCAGCATCTTCAGGATAGAATTGCCAGTCTATAAAAGGACCATTTATCCATGCCTTGAACAAGCACCTTAAAGATGAAGTTGTCTGCAGAGACAAGCTACATAATACCTACAAAAATTAATATCCCTCCCCATCCATATTGATAACCGAATCGGTAAATGAAGTTAGAAGAAACTGAGAACTCCGTTTGGACAACATTTATCTCCAGTTGTAAATCTAATCTTCTCCAAACTCCAGTTAGTTCAACTCTTGAGGAGACATGAAGATTGAGTGTGCCAGATTAAGTCCCGAATAATGATAGCGCCATCTGGAATCAATTTAATGTCTATACTGCGGAAGTACACTGCATTGCCATCTGTCCAGTTCGGCCATAAAAGAAGTCAAGTTGGTAATTACGGAAGTATTGGTGGGCAGATGTAAGAAATAAACATTCCCAATTAACTTTGTCTTGTATCCTACTGTTTAACCAAAATTCTTGCCAGCTTAAAGTACTTATATATGTAAGAATAATTTGATTGATGAAAACCTAGCCAAGCAACTTGGAATCTCCAAAGTTCCTCTCTCGTCTTCACATGTTGCTACCCATGATAATAATGGACTTTCCTTTTGTGTTTATTTCTTTCCATCGCCTCCAGTTTTCAAATATCCTTTGTTGGCTATGCACAACCCTCATCTTCATTGGAAATAGAATCATGCCGAGTCCAGGAGTTCCAACTGCCTTTATACCTTTTTGAAGGCAGCCTTGGGTACATCAAGTTCTGTCCCATTAGATAGAGAAGATGAGGCTCTTGATCTGTCCAATGTGCCAGAGGATTAACGTCACCTCAAACAGGTATATAGCAAAGCCTGAGCGCTCTCTTTACATCCCCACAGACAGAGCTGCCTTAATGCACGGGCTTACCTGGGCTGAAGCCCATGGACCTACAGCGTTAGGGGACCTGCCTTTTTGAGGTCACATGATAGGATGAAAAAAAATCCTGTTCATGTCATATATATATATATATATATATATATATATATATATATATATATATATATATATATATATATATATATATATATATATATATATATGTATGTATGTATATATATATATATATATATATATATATATATATATATATATATATGTATGTATGTATGTATGTATGTGTATATATATATATATATATATATATATATATATATATATATATATATAATATGCATACGTATGTATGTATGTATGTATGTATATATATATGTATGTATGTATGTGAATGTGTGTAACTTGTCAGGCTCTCTGTCAATCACTTTAGACATATGTCTATGACTTCAGATGCAGGTCTGTGGCCGCTGATTTCCCCAAATTAAAAATGACACATATGGGCTCACTGATTTATGATCAATGGGTCCATCAATCAGAACGTGAGGAGCTAGTTTTTGGCTTTGTACTTCCACTGTGAATGAATGATGTCGGGAAAGAAGTTTGAGAGTGGTGCTCGGAAAGAAAAAAAATAAACTCATTAGGAGCTTCAAGAATTACTAGAAACTACACAAAAAGCTTACAGAGTTTTCGTTTTTTTCTTTTTTTAAACGACTGCCAGTGAAAGTAATCCTGTTGAGGGATACTCCCAGACCACCTGAGGGAGAAAAGGAGGAGATGCAGCCAGCGCAGGTGGATGCTGGTCTGGCCAGAGGGCTTGCGAATGGACAGGAGCAGCGGGATGATCAGACGAGGGGAAACATTAAGTTTGGCCTTTATTACAATGACCCAGTGTTGTGCGAAATTCCGTTCCTCTGAAATGATCTACCCTCGGCATTATGGCTTTATTAAAAAATAACATCAGCCCGAGAGGCGGATTCTTCAGCCTGCAGATGTGAAGGTCATTTTCTCATTGAACCCATAAAAGAAATAAAAATTAAACTTGTTCTCGTTTTTGACACAGTTTTGTGTTCTGGGTCTTTTCTGTTCCGAAGTTATCACAGTCTTTCCCCAGCTTGAGCCTTCTTCAGTTGAACAATAGTCAGTCTTGCTAAGACTTTTTTTCAATCACTGATTAAATGGACATGACCATTACAGCTTTCTTATCAGAGTGTTCCACCTTATTTTTTAAAACCAATTTTCTGATGTAAACATGATCTGATTGGTGTCTCTCTGTTGTAGATCTAGAGAGAACAGATTGTTTTAGAGAGACAAAATGCAGGTTGAAATATTGTGTTCCCTTGTGTAGCTTTAGTAAGGAAAGAGCTTCAAATATGGTCAAATAGTTATCTTAGCTCGTTAATAAATCTGTTGTAGAATCAGCCTCTCCAGCCTTTCAACTGTGGTCTCCTGACTGCAAGAGAACAGATTATTTCAGGGGAACTAAATTTCACACAAAACTGGGATTGTGTCAAAATAAAGGCACAAATTGACCGTGATCAGGCATGCAGCAAGAAAGAGTCAAGGCGCTCTAACAGGTGTCAACGAAATATGCATCATTCGTGGTTTGGATTTAATGACTTTTTCTGCAAAGACTAGGGAGAAAAAAAGCACTTCTACAAAGTGAAGATAGTGCAATATTTATTGATTTCCAGCACCCTGTTTTGGTTTTTAAAAGTTTTAATTGTGCAAAGATTTAAAAGAAATATGCATTTCTTGTTTCTTTACCTAGAATATCCTGCAAATCTTGTACAAAATGGACCAGTGGATGTGTTTGTGGCACAGGGGTAGCAAGCACAGCCCATGTACAGAGGCCCTAAGGTTGATATGTGCTACACGCATGAAGGTTCCACATGGAAATAAGATGTGTGGACACAACGTCTGCAGCATTTATGCTCCGTGTGGCTTTTCTCCTAGAATCTAGAGGGCAGCGTTGCACTCTTACACCAAGCGTACCACATCCCACAACACGTAGAAATAAAAAACACCATTGTTTCCAACATTGAAGCCTCTTACGTTCTTCTAAGAGTGACGTTGATTTCTGTCCAGGAGTTGATAACAACTGGTTGATCACAGTGTTCTTTTTAGGCAGAATCATAAAGATGTCTATATTTACAAATATCCACAATGTGGCTGACCCAGGTTTGACTCTGGTCTCCGGTTCTTTGCTGCATATCTTCCCCCTCTCTCAGCCATCCTTTCCTGTCATCCTACTTTTGATAAAAGGATCGCTAGTGTCATAAAAAAATGATCTGTGATATCTGGCATTCAGGCCATGTCACTGTAGATGTGCTGTTCAAATGGAGTGTACGTATGTCTTTTCACATACTTGTAAATAGATATCAGGGTATGTTTGAAAAAGCTTCTACTTTAAACTTTTTATGGTTTCCTTTGAAGTTACTGTTTTATTGGTTGTTTTATTCATGTATTTATATCATGACACTGATAGTTTGCTGCCATCATCACAGTTTGTGATGTGGTAAATGGAGAGGGTTTTTATGCAGGGCTCTCAAGTCTCACGCATTGACCGTGTGACACATGCATTTCACTAACTTCACACGCTCACACACAACACATGGCATTTCTCACGCATAAAAATAACAAAGCCCATCTGGGCTGCAGATGATTCGTTCACAGCTCTGTCCATCCAGAGCTCAGTCTAAACCCCACCTTCTGCGAAGCTGGTTCAGCTTTTTTCACAGCTTATTTTGCTGCAGTTAATGTTAACAGAGCAGCAGGAAGAGCGATCAGTCATGATTTTTTGGTCTTAACCATTGGTGAAAGTAAGCCGCAACGGTCCGGTACTGCGTAAGAGGAGGCAAGGAGGGAGAGCTGCTGCCAGATGAAGCTTTCATTCAGAACCAGTCATGGCTGCACACTGGATCAGAAAACAGATCTGCTAACCAGATGCAGTCTATAACGGCACTTAGTCTGTTAAGTTTCGTTTTTATTAATTCTGCATTTTATTTTAACTACATGCGCTGTGTTTCTGTGCCTCAACGCTCTTACTGATCCTCTTCCCTCCCTTCCCTTGGAGCCAGGGGCTTTTATCAGCGGCCAGCCTTCGGAGTGTGAATCACTACGTTTAATGTCCTTCCACTCGTACCAAAATGTCCCAATTAATGTCAACAGGAGAGTCAGTAGCTGTGTTTCATGTTCTTTTGTTTTTATCGACACAGAACCAGTGGTGCTTCAGTGGGCGTGCTGCCTTGTGCTTGAATTCAGGTGCGCAAAATTACATTACATGCAATTTAGGTGTGCACATTTAAGGGTCATTTTAAGAAACTTGTAACATCAGGGGCTTCAGCTCAGACCCATTATTCCTTCTGTTCCCTCTAAAGGAGCCTTTTACAGTCTTTATTTATGCATTTTACCCACTGTTTATCCCTCGTGTGAAGCGCACAAATGAGGGTAAGATCCAGCAGCTGGAGCATGCGTAAAGATGCAACGTGATCGGACCCCTGTGTGCTTTAAGTGTTGCAGCTGAGGGGAAAATGTTGGACGGTATAGGCTTGATGAAACTCCGCCTCATTCACAAATGAGACCAACATGGATAGAATAATGATAATTTGTTTTTATTGCCTGGATGTGACTCTGATAATTCATATTGTACCTTTTATAGTCAACTACAATATTTTCTTATCAGGAAAAAAAGATTTATCTTTCAGGGTCCAGTCAGCCACGCCCCCACCCAGCCACTCCCCCGAAAATTAACATAATCTCACTCTTAACTTTTGATAAAAATTGAGAGGTCTGTTTTTATGGGAGGGCCAGCCAGACTCCTTAGGCCCTGGGCCTACCAGTAGGTTAAGTAGGCCCTGCCGACAGACCATGATTGTGCCACTGAACTGTTTCCGGGAGCAACCCTTACTTTCTAGTATGTAGGAAGAATTCGGCCATCTACATTTTCCTCTTGTGCTCTTTTCTTCTTTATGGCCAAAAAAAGATGGTTCCCTTTGACCATTTATAGACTGCCAAGGTTTGAATCAGAACACAATCAAAAATACATATCCATTACCTCTCCTAACTTTGGCTTTCCAACCTCTTTAAGGTTTAACAGTTTTCCCTAAGCTTGACCTCACCTTCTTGAATGCCTGTCATCTGGTCAGGATAAGGGAAGGGGAGGAATGATAAGGAATGATCTTAGTAATGCCTTTTGGGCTCACTAGCCCTACGGCCAACATCCAGTCCCTGGTAAAAGATGTTCTCAGGGATTTCCTCAACCAATTTGTGTTTGTGTGTCAAGCTGAGATGAGCTGTGTGTCTGTTTAGCTGTGTTTCTCTTCTAGATGAATCTACTTTAGAGTTAACTACTATTAATGTTTTACTTTTCTTTTCTGTGGAAAGTACTCGCGGATGGGTGCTTCTTGGTTTTCCGTGAGGATGCGCTGTCTTCTCATACCCCCAAGTAGGTTGTGGCAGACGGCTGCTGATGCTGAGCCAGGTTCTGCAGGAGGTGTCCTTCTTCTAAATAGGAGTTTTCCTCGAGCGCGGCACGCAAGCATATAAGGGATTGATGTGAGGTCAATGACACAATGCAAACATTGATCCACTGTCGGGACCTGCTCAACCAGGAGGACAATGTGTTGTGAATTGGTGCTATATAAATAAATGTAATTGAACCAGTTAAACAGGAATCCTTATCAATCTTATGAAAGTAATACAAATAATGTTCTAGCATTCCTTTTTAATGATTGTATCACCTGAGATATTACCTGTTAACAATTTACTTATTTAAATGTTGATTATTTTATTCAGCCATTTCTATCTTCAGGACGCTGTAAATATAATGCATTAGATCAGAGGCAGTACTTATTTGGTGTTAATATTATTTGGCTGTAACATAGTGCTATATCTTAAGCTTGTTGGACAAGTATAGAATGTCATAGTATCTTTTACATCTAACTTTTTAATCATGCAGTACAAGTATCATTAGAAACCAATTCCCTTTTTGGCACACAACATCAAGGGTTTCATGGATAAGGTTGATGAGACTTTATATTTTAGTTGGACGGTGGATGAGTACATGACCAGTGCTGCACTATTGATTTTTGGATTTTGACAGAGCAAAGGCAATCGAAGTGTGTCCTTTACCTTGTCAGATGTCATGTAAACAGAGTACCCTTCCTTGTTCACAGTGTCCTTCCCAAAGAGGTAATGCCACAAGGAATGATTGTTTAGCTGTGATCAGTTTGACCACCTGACACCATCATGAGAACAATTAACTCCTGCTCCAGTCCAGCAAGGAGACACGGGGGAGCAGGATTGTTCTGTGGACACATACAGTAAGCTTTGTTCTGAGTGCTGGTATGTGTGCCAAAATATCTAGCCTGAATCCAATTCTGCAGCTTAATGTGTAATATGTCTGGCACTGTTATCAATTGGGCTCCAGATTTCAATCCGCCACACTAAAGTGGCTTTGAAACTTCTCTGGGAGCCTTTTTTGTTTTTTGACCCACAATAATTTAATGGACTTTTGTGTCTGCTTATTGAACAAAATTCATCCCATTTTCAGGCTACTACTGACCTGTTAAAGTGTTTTATTCATCGCATTCCACATTCAAGGGACCATAGAGGGCTTTGGCAGCATAACATGGCCATAGTTTTGATATAAGCTTGTGCAGAATCATTTCCTGACCCAGTTTAATCTCCCTGTGAGTCAATTTTGTGCTCAGTGCTTTTCAATGTCTTTTTTCAGCATCCTACATCTGACCAATGGTTGAGAATTGTATTATGATTTAAGCAGGAACAAGTAAAGATACAACAAAACATAGCTCTAAATATTGTTCTGATTTCTTCATACATTTACATAATCCAACTTGTCAGACTAAAATATGTTATATTCAGTGGACAGGAAAGGAGAAGGTAAAGAAGGGTTAGCACAGAGCCTTTTAGGTTGTGATGTAGCTAGTCAGTTGCTTACATGACAGCATGTCTACTTGTGAATCTGTGATCTGTTTATTAGATTTTTTATGGCACACTTTTTAAAAAAAACAACACATATTGTTTGGTGTTTTGAAATTACCCCGATGAAGGCTTCAAGATGAAACACATTGGTCTTCTGGTAAAAATGTGATGTTCTATATTACAGGATTTGCTTATAACTCTAGTAGGGCAGGGCAATTATTTAAATTCAAAGTTAAATTTACATTTTCAGTAACTAAATGCACTACGATCTGAACAACTTTTTTTGGTCAGAACAACTTGGCCATTTTTGTTTTTAGTTGTTCCAGGTTTTAATTTTCCTTGTTCTGTTTATCATTTTTTATTGATTTATATCTTATTTAGTGATATTTTTAATTATTGAAAATGTAATCCATCATTTTTAAGTTATTTGTTTTGTAGAGTTTGTTAAAGTACTCTAGCTTGCTGATTTTAATTTTTTTTTTCACATAACAAATATTGTGCCAGTCAAGACAATTCATTGTTTTTCAAGTGCAATTTATACATTATTTTCCTTTTGCATATACATTTCTACAGATCTTGATTTCAATACTGACAAAACAATAGGTATTATAATCCCCCCCCCCCCCTCCCCATATCAAGCAGTTCTAACCCGGCTTTTCTTTATTTGATCAGTGCAGCTGCCAGTATAGACTAGACTGGCAACATTTCTCCTTTGCCTTGCATCTACATGAAATTATCTGTTAATCTTTGACCCTCGCATGCACATTGTGTTAGCAGAGCCTTTAGAAAATGGGATAGTCACAAATGATGTAAAGACTAAATGAGGAATAATGTCTAAGCTTAGTTTTCTAGGCCATCTCTGCCCAGACAAAACAACATGGAGAGCTAAAATCATCTTATCAGGGTGATAGCAGACCAATAAAGGAGACTGTCAAGAAATTATCCTTTTGGGATTCAAGCCATAACTCATTGTGTCATGTCACCATAAAACAGAGGCAACGCAAGCAATGGCTCAGCCAGTGCAAACCAGAGAGACAGCGGAAGCGGTTGATCTGTTTAGCCTGCTTACTTCATGCCACTGCAGTACATCTCATCAGAACTGCCTGTATTTGAAATCAGCTTTACAGAGTGGTAAGCACTCCTGAGCTCCGTGTGCCCAGGCCTGGCTGTCAGACAAAGGAAGAGTATACTTCACAGATGAATTGTGATTGCTTACGTACAGGTGAAATGCAAACATTGATCAAAGGCAACGGATTCCCTCCAGGTGTACAAAAAAATATGGGTGCAACATAGACAGGGGCTGATGTGAACATTCACAGGACAAGATATATTAGGCATGAGACCTAAATACAGTAGGTGGGTTCTAATATGAAAAAAAACAAAAAAAGACTGGTAGTGGCTATACATAGTTTTGGGTCCAAATACATTGCTTTTTGCTGTGTAGAAGGAGCAGTGTCATGGAGTCACTGTGTGCGAATGAAAAGAGTGCTGCTTGCAATTTTAATGCAAAACATTTCTCTACCAAAGCCTGTCTGAGACAGCAAGGACTCTCTAGTGGCACTGACAGGGAATGTCTGTGAACTGGCCCAGGGATCATTGTAAACCCTGCACCTGCTTGTGCCTCTGTCACTGTGCCCTGCTGTTTCATGTGCACATTAGCATATGGTTCAACACATGCTGAATGTAGGCACTATTATGGACTGTAATACATCATGTGTTTTGGTGTATTGGTTTTATGCTCCACGATAAGACAATGGAACATGCTTATTGAATATGGAATAGGCATCCGCATTAATTTGTCCACACGTTTATTTATTGATGAGTGCTCAGTGAACTAATAAATTAAATTAAACAAGACCTTCAACTGCCTGAAAAACCAAGGGCAAAATTAGCAGGTAAACCAAGCCAAAGATACCTTCTGATGACAAATGTGCATGTCCTATCACTTTTCTTTGTTTGATACAGACTTTTTTGTTGCTTTTCGCTGTAATTGACTTTCATGGCAGAAGTGATTTGTAATTAATGGTGGTTTTGTAACTCATCTATATCCCTGAACCTTGACGAGACAAATCGATAGCTCTGCCTGTGGCCAGCTTTGTGTGCCCGTGCTCTGTCTCACTGCAGCAGAACCAAGACACATCACATAAAGTGGCAAAACAAGCAGTAATGTTCACAAAGCTATGGCAGACCACAGTGAAAAGTTCAAATTCAAAAGAAGTTAATTTTGTAAAAGGTTAGATATAAAACAATGTGAACTAGAAACATTGGAATTTTTTTTTAAAAAACCTGTATGACGATAGTTGAAGATTTATACCATTAAATCTGATACTCTGGTGATTTTTATGCAAACTGCAGCTGCATTTTGTGACTATCTAAGAGTTAACAGTAAACCATAAAAGACTAAAAGTTCAACTTTGGTGTAACCAAAGGACATTTGGTTGTATTAGCCCATTTTCCATTGAAAATCCTGGGATTTAAATACATGGGATTTTTTTTTCTTTTTACCTTGGTAATAAAAAAGGAATCCCAGGTAATTTGTGTACTTTCTGTTCCCATTGCCCTGACAGGTTGCAGAGAATGTATTTAAATCATTCTAATGGTGTATAGGGAAGTTGTGAAAAAAACTGCACTAGATAACAATAATAATAAGAAACCAAAGGCACAACCAGCTAATCCCATCCTTACTGCAGCATAAATGTTGTGGCCTAGCAACCATTACAACATGAAGCACAGAGTGGTGAAGCCATACAAATGGAGGCCAAGCTGCTCCTTTTTGATTTTTGTTTATTTAAATCTATGGTTGGTAATCTTGTTCAGAAACACTTTTTGTATACTGGGTAAAATAGTCCTTCTATTCTGAAAGTTATCAATACATTATGTATTCAGAAAAAAGAGGTTCAAAACTTTGATCTCTGTGGGGGTCGGCATTTACGAAGCTGCAGAATTTCTGCCTGGGTGTTGGTTTGTTTTGCGGGATCTGCAACGCTGATGGGTGGGGAAGGCGCATTTGGTCTCCAGGTCTACCACGTCAGGACAGTGGCAGGACTGGGTAAATACCTCTTGTTGAGCCAAACTTTTTTGCTCCATCATGATACAGTGATATCGGAGACATTTCCGGGGACAGCTTTTGCTTGGGATAGGTCACCCAATTTCCGGGGACGTCTGGTCACCCTAGATTACCTTAGTGGTCAGCTTCGGTGTTAGCCGTTCATTGTAGCTCCACTGCTCTCCCCGTATACTTTGAATATGGCTGAGTTGCAAGAACCAAAATGCATTCAAGTTTATGTGAAGAAGAGGAAGGCTTCAGTAGAGAGAAAAAAGTCTAAATTGGATTTGGGAGATGTTTTTCACACGATCCCCCTAAGGAGCGGAATGTAGCTGGTAAGATGGTCTTGCGCATGTGCAGATATTGAAAAAGGGACTTGGGGAAACTGCTGGAAAAATTGCCTACTCTACCGTTAATACTTGAGGAAGTGTAGCAGTTGTACCATGGTCACAGGCAACTGTTAAGATGAGTGACTCATTCATTTCCAACCTCCCCTTAGACATTAAAGTTAAATAACGCTACTTTAATCTCAGCCAAACTGATTTGCTCAGTGAAAAATGATACACTGAAATAAACCAAACACAAACCCTTAGATATCATCCGACTAAATTGAATCTGTGTTTAACTTCCAGTCATTGGTGAAAACCTGTGGGAGTTTGAAAATGATGTGTCAGGAATTAAGCGTTCTTTCCGGGTAGAGCAAACCTTGACCACCTGGTCAGCTGACACATATTGAGGTGAGCTGGTTAAACACAGTGGGAAGGAGATTGGAGGAGAGGAAACGGAAACATAGAAGCACTTTTGCAATAAATCAATATGTTAATAAACAGAGTAGATATTTGAGTTTTTACACAGCTACACTCTTGCCATAAATGTCATAAATGTTTGTTTTGTGTCACAGAACGTGTAATAGCTATAGGCCTACCAAACTTCAATCACAGTTTTTGCCTCTCTCTTTTGCCATTTCGCTTCTGTTTGAACAATCTGCTTCAACTCCGCCCCTCAACAACTGCAAGGTAATCTGAAAGTACTACCCCCAGATAAGGTCTTTCACCCAGAAAAAAAATTAATTAGTAAGGTAAAATTACATTGAAATGCATGGAGGGCTTTCAAAATACAATGCAATGAGAAAAAAAGATAAAGGCTTTATTGCTCACATCGCTTTTAGTTAACTTGAATAATATTCTTTGTCACTTATACCAGTGAATAAACCTATGATGTTTCTGTTCATCAATGTTCTCTAGCAAACCACTAAGTCCAGATGATTTATATTTAAACAAAGATTACATTACACACAGTTAGCTTTTTAAAGGCATGATGCAATGAATAAGTGATAAAGGTGCTGCAAAAAATGCTTGCCTAATCTTTCTTTTTTTCATTTGTAGAGAGAAAGAAAGCCATGTATCGTTTTCTATTCACTTTACATGTATGTGCTACTTTGTGTTGGTCTGTCAGTTAAAATCTTAATCTTAGATATAATACACACTGGAATTAGTGATTTTGTAACATAATATGTGAAAAACTTGAAAGAGCATGGTTACTTTTGCAAGGCACTGCCCTACATATGTACATCATGAAAAGATGCAATCATGTCTTAAAATGAACTGCTGTAGATCTCTAACATCAATCAATCATTCTTTTTCTACACACCCATGTTGATCAAAGGTACACAACTTAAAAGAAAATGATACATAAAAATTTGAAATACAGAAGTGTTTAACTGCCAGATGTCATAAATAATTTTGGGAGCATTATCTCATTCTTCCTAGATAGTCATCTCCTAAGACATACATAATTAAACTTTCATTAGCTTAAATAAACTAGTAAATAATAAATACTGTCTTTTGGTGTCATTATATATAATAAAACTTTGGCTAATTATATATAGTAAGTTATAAACTTGCAAGGTGAATTAATTGAGGTTTATATGCAGAATTCCAGATAACCGCTTGGATAGTGCCTGTTAAGCATTAGAACGGATAAAAACCAAGAAAAGATCATCTCGTCATAATAAGAAAGTGCTCCTGAATTTATTTATTAGGTATGGCCTTATGGGTTTCTTGGCCCAGGTCTGGATCTGCTCTGGCATGGCTGCCTGCTACACTGAGTGTACCGAACACCAAGTCTATGCTTCAGTTAAAGTAGAGTTAATTTTTTTTCCTAAAAAGCTGAAATCATTGCAGGAAGGGAAACGTTGGTGGTGGGAGATGGGGGACGGAGGGTGGGGTATTATGATAGACAGGGTCCACATTTTACCTGAAAGGTCACTTTGCAGACAGATGGCAGCCCTGCCCTGCTCTGGTAATGTTCCTTTTCCTAATAGGTCTAGTTTTGTTCGTCTTACATTGTCTTCACTTTACCAATTCATTGTGCAGTGAGAAACTTTTCCCCTCCTGTCTTGCAATATTAATCACACCATTGTCAAAACTAAATTGTGCAAAGAGTGCTGTTGATACAAACAAACTTATCAGTTAAGACAAAAACCGAGCTAAGTGACTTTTCTCCATTAGTGTCCAATGCAGTTATCACAAACAGATACACTAATATGAGAGACAAATTACAAAAGACGGAAGATGTGTTATGTCTGTATCATGTTCAATTGTGTAACTATGTATGTCTATTCATGCATATGTATGAACACAACTGTGTATTTATGCTTGAATGCATTCCTTTTGTTTAAAAAAAACAGCTTCCTGCTGTGAGAACAAAAAAAGGCTCATGGAATTAAATCTATTTTAGGGAGAATTGAAAAATCTCTATAAAAGTAAGCAACATATTCATTGGCTTGCAGATGCGGTTTTGGTAAACCTCTCTATCCATGCTATTATGCATTTTGCAGTCTTTTGGGGCATCACATTAATCATGGTTGATGAGAAGAAGTCTCTCCTGCAGCATTACTTTTAAATCTATCCTGTGCATACAGGTGTAATGCACCACTCTGGCTGTGACACATGTATCCATTCATCTTTTCCCCAGCAGATTTTGTGATGCCTTGTCACCAAGTGAGCATACATCTTTTGTAACCTTTAAAGGTATGGGCTTAAAGTGTCAATATGGCGTTATTTTCAAAACTTGCAAGACTTCAAATGATTTTCTCAGTGAACAGAAAAAAATAGGTCCAGCTATCAAAAACACAAACAGGAGCTCAGTTCTGCTTTTATGTTCAGACATGGACATGATTGGCCTGACAGTACCGTGACCAACTCATTTAAAAAGACACATCACTGTAACAAGAAATACAAGCACTGGGGGTAGATGAGCTTATATCTTTGCTTTTGTTGTGTCTCTCACAACTTCAGTAATAACAGAGATTTGCTGAGGAGGGTGTGTCACTGCATAAATAAAATTAGATCCATATATTACATATATTATCTCCTCCTCTAAAAATAACCTATCCCTTTTGTGTTCATTTCTCTTTTTTAACACAGCCGACAAATTAATTACCTCCAAAAACAATCCTAAAATTCACAAAATTTTAGGATATCTGTTTTTCTTTTATCCTCACCTGGGCCCCATTTCAGAAAGAATTGCCGATCGACTCGGAGTAGAAAGCAGCTACTCTGAGTAGTTCTACCTCACGCTGTCATACACGCCATTTTTGGTTTGAGAACAGGTGATATTAATCAGGTAACTGAACTCAGGGTGTAATCAACCCTGAGTTAAGCGCGAGCACGAGAATGAAAGAACCCCTCATCAATGGAACGCAGATAACGAGATTCCTCATGGCAACGGCAGGAAATAAGAAGCCTTGAAGTGCTCATTTCCCGCGAGTAGAAATAGAAATCTTTAATGAAGGCATATGGAGAGTATTAAATCATAACAAAAAGAAACAATGCTATTGTTGCAGAACAAGCGAGTTAGCGACAGAGAATTGCTGAAAAACTAAATGCATGAGTATTATGAGTGTTATTTGAAGGATAATTACAGCTGTATTCTCACACTTCACTCATTCAACGCCCCAAAAAAAGGGGAAAGTGAATTTATTTCATGTCTAGGTTCAACCCTACAGCATAAAAAGGACATGGCAGCAAATCAAGATTAAGTATGAAAATATAGTTTAATCAGGTCCAGTTATGTTTTTCTTACGTATAACCTTAATCAACTAAAGCATTAATTGCCTATATTCAACATATGCAATTTTTGTTGGAATGGTGTGAGTTATTGAAATAATTAATATTTTCATAAAATTGTTTGCCAGAATTTACCTTCATCCATCCTTCTAAAAATGAGTTGACACATATTTTCTCATAGGTGTATAATTTGTCCCAACCTCACTTTATGTTAATCATATAGGCTATATTCATATTTTAAGTTGAAGTAAAGGTGGCGTTATTTAAGTGAATAACGCCAACGTAGGGGGATATGAATGGAAAGTTTGAACTGGAAGTCTCAAAATCTGATACAGTATAGATTATTAGTTTCATTCTGTTTGATTGTTTTGTGGGTCTCTTGACTGTGGAACACCATTAAACAGTAACACTGATGACAGTGAGACATACAGTTGCCTCTGAAAGATTTTCTGCATCACCTACGTTACTAAAAAACTTTCCGTTGGCATGAAAATGAAGAACAGCACAAATAATTTGTTGAGAATTAAGAGAACCCCCTTGTTGTGTTAGAAGAGCAATGTGTGGGGTGAAAATATCCCTTGAAAATATATTAGTCCAGAAATGATAAAACGTTTAATTGTGGTCTGATTAGCCTCTCCCAAAAAATATTTCTGTGGCATATTTGCACTCCAGCATACAAGTTCCTCCAGAAAAGGGGACGCCTTTTCGGACACTTCCTTGTGCAGATCTCAGCTAAAAAGGATGAAAAACTCAGTTTGCCTAAACAACTCTGCTCGGTAGCTGAGTAATTTGATGTCATAATTTGACTCAGGGTAAAGACTTCTGAGCTTTCTGAAACAGAAAAGCCATGGTATGCAGGAATTTACCCCAGAAATGACTCTGAATAGTCACTAACCCAGCTTTCTGAAACGTGGCCTGGGTTAATGACTTTAACTTGGTGTTTTGATGTTTCTAAACATCAAAGCACCAGGTTAAAGGCATTGTAAGGCTCTGAGGAGGAACTCTGCCTTGCCAGATAATGGTTCTGGCTCTGCCCAGTTGTTCCAATAGCATCAGGGCTCCCATCAGGGACCTGGGTGTTGGCGGAAGTTGTTCTATCTGTGTTAGCAATCTCAGCAGATCTAGCACATCCTTGCTTTCTTATTTCAAATGTGTGATAATGTGGGGTTAAGTTTTGTCTGCCTCTAAATTTCTGCATTTTAAACAGGCATCTTATTCATCACAGTTGCAAGTGGTTGCTTGTCCATCACATAGGGTAAACCTTTTTTCATAGAGGTAGTGGATAAAAATCTTGACACCTGGCACTTGACTGATGGCCTCTCAGACATTCTGAGCATAGTTGCATTCTGTGCTTATCAGCAGCCTTGAAGTGAATGCAAAAGGGGGATCAGATCTTGTTTCTATTCTGTATGGCAAAACACAACCAGTTTTGTATGAACTAGCATCACCAGATAGTCTAATTGGATGTTCTAGTTCTAGGTCATAGTGGATGGGAACTTCATCAAATGGTATCATTCTTTTTTCTTAATTAAATGCTTTGTTGCATTCTTTAGTCCACATCCATGTTTTGCACTATTCTGTTGCAATGTTTTCAAGGTTCGCAACAGAGTGGCTAGATTTGGAAGGAACGTGTGATAATGGTTATCAAGACCCAGATAAGATTATGGCTCTGGCGCATGCTCTGGTTTTGGTGCCTGGAGCATTGCTTTAATTTTTTATTTTATTTTTTTTAAGTTTGTCAATTACATGTCCACAAGAGAATATTTAAATTTATAAAGATTCACATTTGCTTCTCTTTGCACCATTGAAAGGTTGTCTGCCATCCATCATTATTCTTGCCGGTCACAATGATGTTTTCAAGATAACAATGAGTATTCAGTATATCCTGGAACACCTGGGGCCTCATGCATAAAAGAGTGCACAGCTTTCATGCTAAATGTTGGCGATGGTGAGAAATTTTGGAACGTGTGGCGGACAAAACATTTCAGATGTTTAAAACTATGTGTTGCACTGTTCCCGCCCCTAAATACATATGCAAATCAGTTTAAATACCCAGAAGGCACCCACCACATGTCTAAATAAATCTAGAAATATATTGAGTCAGAGTACTACTCCGTAGAGAGAGAGAAGTAGGTGGTGGTTGAGACCGAGGAGCTGTGCAGAGGTATATCGAAGAGCCATGATTGGGGCCGGAGATGACAGTGGCTGCAGAGATGCGATCAGAGAAGCCACGAATAGCAGCCCTATTACTGCCAGGCTGGCCCAGGTCGCACGCCAGCCAGTGACCAGACTGTAGTCCGCTACTTGAACTGAAAGCAACACCGCGGGCTAGCTTAATGGTGGTCACAGCAGGATGATGAAACACAGTGACAAGCAATAAAGAGGCAACAAAAGCAGAACACAGTTTAGAAATAGTGAGTAAATTGATTTTGTCTGACTTTTTTTTTGTCTTACTTTTTGCACGGAGTAAGAAGCACCAGCCAAAACGTGCCAGCATCCTCTCAATACCGGAAGTCACTATTTCTTTAAAGGCCATAGCTTCAACTTTGTCACCAAGTACGATAACTTTTGAAAAAATAATACATCCACCGAATTTCTAGAGTGGTGCAGAATAATTAATCTTACTAGAAAATAAAACTATATTATATAAATGATTGTTTTATAAATTTAGATGGGTGCAAAATATATAAACAATTACTGTTTATTTGCAGGTTACAATGCAAACGTTGACACGAAAGGATTCTGCAGCTGTAGGAACTCCGTCTCATGCTGCTTGCACAGGCATTGCCAGATCGTAGTAGCTCCGCAATACCACTGAAAAATGCTTTTGAACGTTCGTGCCAACTCAAAGGGACAGTGTGTAACTAACTTGTCTTTTTATTAGGAAAAATCAAGTATTGCTTTCATAAATACATTTTCTTCCAAAGTCTAACAACAATCGCATCAACAATGAAAATCTGCTCATAGGTTAGAATGAACAGTTCATAAATATATAGGTGTCGGTGCACCCAATTGAAGACGACATGTTTCGTCACCATTTTTGATTACAGTAGCTCAAAGGGGACAAACTTGTTAGCCTTACACGTTTTACATAATTGCCTTCTACATGAAAATGTGCTGATGGTGGAGGAGGAGTATAAAACAAGCAAAGACGTCCGTAGATAATTATAATTACTATTTTCTGTTAAAACAGAGTACCATCCATACGCTTTGCCCAGTGAGAGGGAAGAGAAAGTTACCAAGAAAAAAAAAAAAAGAAGTAATAACCACAAGAAAACGATAGTCCACATTGGCGTATTGGCTATTACCAGGTGGAGTGGAGACAAATTGGATGCAGAGGTTGCAAGCTTTCAGGCGATTCACGGTGTCTGTAGCACAGCAGTGCAAGCAAAACTCTTTATAACTTGTGTTTCTAGTCACTCATTTTAGAGCTCAAATAAGCAACTTCATGTTCAGAAATAAGCCCAAAAATAACACAACCTGTGACTCACAGAATTTACAAATGCCCAAAGTCGCTCATAATAAGCGGACTTGGCAACAGTGTCAAAAACCATTTCACACGATGACCGTAGGTACAGCAGTAGCTTGGTACCAAATATGATTAGAAAATCAAACGAACATAAGAGTTTATATGCATTTTAAATCATTTTGGTTGGTTGTAACCACTCTAAAACAGAATTATTAATCCTCACCACTGGCAGGGAGGGATGCAAGCTTTCCTATCTGCTCTACAGGTTTCTGTCAATCCTTGAAAACGTGCTAAAGGAAGGTTAAAGAAAGGGCTTAGAGTCATTTACCTCCAGATGAGACTGCCCGTTGAGTCGAAATAGAAATCTAGGCATCAAGCCCCTCTGAAATGACTTGTCAGTCAGTCTGCTCCTCTGTATTAAAAGTGCCGTGAAGACATATTGACTCAACCATCCCTGAGTGCCCTTGCTAGTTGGCTTCTAGACAGAGGAAGCCTTGATTCTAATTATAATGGGAAGACAAATTCACACCAGCAGGCAAGCAGAGAGAAATGCAGCAGAGTGACCAAAATGATGAATCATGTCTTTTACTTCTGCAGCTAAAAGAAGTTCATTATTTTATCTCTCACAGCTCTCAGCAAGCGGGCAGAACTAAAATGATGAACTGTGTTTGTTTAAGGGTATCAGCTTGAACAAAGTTTTCTTTAGGGCAGAGGACTAAGTGTGATTTGTTTGATGATGACTCTAGGCTTTGTGGAAAGCTGGAGCAGACATACATAGGTGTATTTGCTATTCAAACAATTCTTTAACTGAGGGCATATAAGAACATTTGAATTGTGCATACAGTATACTTAAGTGGGCTACACGGTGGGTAGTACTGAGCTCTGATGCAGTGCTCAGTTTGCATCTGGATTAGGGTCTTTGTGCAGAGAAAATTAGTTTTTGCCTATGTGCAAACAATGCTATTAACATGTGTATGAAGCTACATCCTAATAAAAGAGAACATCATTATCCCTGTTGCTTGTGTACCTGTTTTCTTTCATTTCATTTTCCATTAAAATGCTTGGATACAGTACTCTGAACAGCCACCCTTCTTTCAATGTCCTTCTCTTCCCTCATTTCTGTGGTGGTTGTCAGTGACTGCCTGTCAGACAACTGACAAATCAATTTCAAATTTAGGGCATAACATTCTGTTATATTTTTTTTTTATTGCTTTTGCTAAATATTCTTATTTGGTTTCTTATTTTGGTTATGGCTCCAAAAGATTGTTTGGAGCCATAACCATCGAAATTGATAAATATATCACATATAAATATATCACTTTGTGTAGTGATTTTATACAATCTAAGTGTCATAAACTGAAATAATGGAATTCATTAACGTTGGAAAAATTATTTCATTTACTATGATTGGCATACAGTCATGATGAAAAAGTATATCCATTGTGAAGTACGGTTTATCATATTATCTTTCTTACCCAATATAAGGGGCAATAAATAAATAAAATAAAAAATAAATAAATAAAGCATACCCAAAAAGTATGCACGTTACATCATCCCCAAACACATTATCCCCATGTTAAACCAAATTGTAGCTTGGTGTGGTGAGCGTAAGGGTAAATTTAAAGTAGTTGTAATGAAGGGTTTTAGGGACAACTCTAGCTAAGCATCAGATTAAAAAATGTCTGACTTCAACAGTTTAATTACAATTACAGATAGAGAAAAAGTTTTTAAAAAAACCTTTTAGAGATAATTCCGGCTACTTAGCCTTCACACTAAAAAAGCAACGTGATCAAATTATCTGTGGTTAAACAGATAATAACCACAGATAATATAGTGACTGTAATGGCAATATAAATATTGATCTTTTCCTCATACAGTTGCATGATTTTGAAGAATATGATGTATAAAGATTCCAGTTGACGTGGAATAACTGGAACGTAACTGAATCTGGATCAGTAAGGTTGCATGAACCACAGAATGCAGACAAAGCAGCAACATTCCAGTTTCTACTAAGTCAACATATAAAATTGCTGTTCATCATTTTAATGCAATTTCAAAACCTTTTGATGTGTTGATCTAGTCCTCAAAAATATATTAGTATTGAACATTTTTACTTATTGTGACAGATATTGCCACACATCATAAGACTGCTAGACTCCAAATAATCCCCCTGTCCCATACATACAAAACTAATCACTTTACATTGTCATTGATTTGCATCTGACCTAGAATGCACCTAGGAGAATGGGCCTCCTTGTCCATAAAGACAGCAGTGCACCAACTGCAGGTTGCTCAAGTACAAGCCACCAGAATTGACAAAGACCCCTGGATAGGTGTCGAAACGTTTTCATAAAGAACTGAACGAAGGTCCGTTGCCTCCAATTAAGAAAGGCTGGGCATGGAAACAAAACATGGAGCAGGAAAGTGGTGCAGAGAGACAACCCAAAATAAGCTGGAATTTAAGGGTAACACAACTGAATGGCCTAGGGCTGAAAAGAGACACAGGTGAATGGGATCTGCTTAATTACAGGGATAGACAGGGAGAAAACAGGGTAAAAAAAAAGAGCAAATGAAAACTCAAAAACACATAACACCCACATATGACACTGGGTCTAATTGCACACTTTTGTAATCTATATATACATTTTTTTTAGCAAGCTACAAAACAGCTCTTTACCACATTACTCAAAACATTCCAGTATTAAAATGGTTTTAATAATGGTCATTCTGCACATGTTTTTCACATCCAAATAATTATGTTTTTCATATGGGTGCTCTACTTAAAAATATACTTTCAATCTTCAATATGTGATTCATTTTTGATGCTGAATTTTTGATACCTCATAAAAATTGCTACTTTAAGCACAATTTAATGAATAATGTAGAACTCGGTCAAACATTTCCAACTAGCATTGGGATTTTAAAAGCACAGACAAGTAAATGAAAGACAAAAAATTGCTGGAGAGATGAGAAATAAAGATAGAAAGAAATGGAAAAACACTAATCAGACAGAAAGTTGCTGCAATCAAAGAAGACAGAATTAATGAATGAAAGGCAAGGGAATACAAGACTTGACTAGAGATATGCACAAAGACAGGAGAGAGGAGATCAATAAAATTCCCCTGATTAGAGACTCTCATCTTTAATGTGATAGTCTGGTTGCCTTGTGGATTGTCAGTGTCTTAGTTCTAGTCTCAGTCTGTGACTTGAATTTAATCCTTAGATCCTATCCAGGTTGATCATCGTGACGGAGTAATATGCTTTCATTTGAAGGGACATTTCCTGAGTAAATCTGAACTGGGCCTACACCGAATCAGTGATTCTTAGGTGAAAATAGCAACCATTCAGTTCAGTTCAACACAACAGTAAGAAAGGTAGCGAAATATAAGTATTGTCAAGACAGGAGATTAAAAGAAACGTGTAGAGGTGAGTAGAGGTGAAGGAATAAGAGGCAAAGATTAGAAGCAGGACGATAGGCTGCAGTAAAAACCAAGGAAGAAAGATGTGATAGAAATGAAAGGGCACTCCTGCTGTTGATAATTGAAGCAGTGATGGGCCAATGCGGTCTGAGAGGTTTTCCACCTGAGGGTGCTATACCTCAGGGGCAGAGACACTGAAACCACATTACAGCCCTCATGTGTGCAGTCATCGGTTTCTTTCTGGTAGAACAGAGTGAAGAGAAGAAAGACAAAAAATAATCCCTTTGCCCGATCTGCGAATATATATGTTCAAAACTGCTTCTGGAGATTTCTATTGTTGCCTGTAGAAATTTTACCAGAAGATATTGTAGAGAAAAACAGGTGGAAAGGTGAGAATGTAGTAATTGTGATGCAAAATTATAACACATTTTTTGTTTTCCTAATTTTGGATTTGATTTTAATCCTAGGATCTTTCATGATGGACTTTGCATATTATTTTAATTGTGGGGCAATATGGACTCATATATGGGAGCAGCATCCATGCCTTACCTATGTTTGTGGACAGGTGTGAGGTCAGGATGCATTAGGTGAGGCTTTCCACCCTCACACCAGATGTAATCTGGAGGACAACTGATGCACATTGTGTGTTCAATGCTGCTGCACCTTTTCTGTATGTTACAGGTTTGTGGTCAACCAAACACTCAGAAATATTCCCTCAAATTATAACTAAACTGTCCAGAGAATGAGGAGTATGGTGATTTTTGAAAGGTTTTGTGCGCTTAGACATACAATTTGTCACTCCACCGCAGTGTTGAACCCAGTCACACTGAAAACTATGTAATAGTCACATTGGTTCACAACGGGAAAGATAGTATTGTGCCAATTTGGCTCCTTAATACATTTCCTGTCATGATTAAGCTTTTTGTTAGTTTATTGTGGACTTTTCTGGACTTTTCTTGAATCAGCCTTCACCTCTCAGCCACCATCCTATCAGCTCTGTCCACTCCTGAGCCACCATTCTGCTCTTGATCAGAACCACCTGCTGCACTAATAAGAATCAACTCTGCTCACCTGTTCACATGGCTACTTATACATGCCTCAGTCATCCACTTACTGCCAGAATGTCTTGTTTTTTGTGATGTACTCTTCCAGTTCCTGTGTGCTGAGCCAGCTAGACTATTCTGCTGAAAGTTGCCTGTGTCTGCATGCTGCACAAGTGTGCCAGTTTCTCCATGAGTTCTCTCGCTCTGACTGTTCTTGTGGTTCCTCTGTCCATATCACCTGTTCTGGTCAGCCCCTGCCTTCTTCACTGGTTTGGCCTGTGACTACTTGCATCTGATCAAGTCCGGTTCTGCTTGCCTGCTTTACCTGCCACTATTCATCTCTATCAGTAAACATTTTAAAATGTAACTGAATATCGGGTTCACCAGCATTATCCGTTACATTTCCATTGCATGTTTTATTTGGCCAACTGGTGGCTTGCAACCCGGTCAAGTGATTATCACGTTTCTTCCAGTGGAAAAGAGAAAATGGCCAACATTCCTCATACTTGATGGGGAAAACTCAACATTTAATAAAGCATCTGCACACACACACACACACACACACACACACACACACACACACACACACACACACACATACATACATACATACATACATACATATATATTGGGAATATGGACGAATCTTTGTGTTTTTTGCTTTGCATAAGATTTCAGTGTCTCAACAGAAAACGTCAGAATATCACCTGTTCTACCAGGTGATATCAAGTTTGCTGCTATTGATGCAATTGTCATTATAGCGGGGCTGTCTTCCATTTATTCTCTGATCATTCCTCATGTTTGTAACAGGAAAGGCAACGTAGGTTAGAATTTAAAACATTTTAATTGCAAGACGTACGAGGTTAAGGTGGGTAAAATAGCACAACTATCATGTTTAAGTAATGCTGGAAAAGGTTAGACCCAACTCAATTAGAATTGGTGCAGGAATAGCAGACAAATACAAATCCGGGGAAAGGATTAACATTTCTTCATTGTTACGGCCATTTTGTTATTTCAACATAGTAACAGAGCTTTAACAGCAACACCTGTTGGTACAAATATGTTAGAGCTTGTAATACAACCAGAAACTGGAGACCCGATTATTCAGCCGACACAGAAATAAACGTTTAAAAGGTTTACTCAATGAACTGATGTACCTGGAACATGAACTGACAGGAACAAACTCTGGAACTTTTGTGGGGAGAGAACAGGGTTAGTGGCTGAGAACAAGTCAGCGTGACTGTGAGAGCACTGAATAAAAGCCACTAACCTTCTCAGATGCTAGGAGCATTGGCTCTGATGATTGGCTCAAAAGACTCCCTCTGTTCGACCCGAATGTCCAGAAAACAGAAGCCAGCTGGAGAATCTGATAGGGGCAAGACAGGCAGGAGAAATCATAGGAACGACACAGGTCGATAACACGGTGGCTTTCAAGAATCTGGTAGTTACACACTGGGAGAGGCTGAAATAGTGTGCATCCAAAGTGCAGCGACTACACTTAATTAGAATCGCCCCAGGTGTAACTGCTCAGACCTGGATTACTTGAGTAGAGCAGGAGCAAGGAACAGTAGCAGGGAATGACATCATAGAGATCGCAGGGATTTCACACAGGCAGTGTGTGAAGTTTCAATTAAGTTTAAACACTTCTTAACTTCCATAGCCTAGTCAGTCTAAGTAGAAAAATATCCTTGCATCGCTGTTATGAAGTTTAAACTGAAATATTTAATGAGCACTTGCTGAAGATGTCTCTGCTTAGCAAACTTCTATTATAAGGCCAGAAATGTTACATTATTGGTTAATTGATCAAAGAGGTCTTTGAAATATGAGAAAATGTGTGTTTGCCAAACTCTTTGGTGGAGATTTTTGCAAATAAAACAACTTGTCAGACTGAAAACTTTGTATTTGCCTGTCATATGTGGCTAAATAACGCTCTCATTTGCATGGAATTATCCTCGGTAGTCTGAGTTTTTTTTCACAGCACTTTACCTTTGGAGTTTGCTCTGCTTTGAAAATGTTTTGCTTTGACTTCTCCTCCAAGAATTCTGAAATGCTTTGAGTTTGCCAGCTAAGACATTATTCCACTGTATATGCCATTCAGTCATGTAGTGTTTAAATCTTGTATTTAGCAATTTCTTATTATTGAACCTGATGTTTTTGCTGTTTTTGTCAATCATTTAATCAGCAGTCTTTGTATTTTTCCATATTCACCCTAAGATCCACATCTTAGTTCTGTTCCAGAGAACTAATAAAAGCACTGTTTGCAGAGTGTTATTCACCTCTTGATAGTTAGATAGTTCACTTTATTCTAAACAAAGAAATGGGCAATAAATAAATAAAATTGTCAAAATGGCTAAATGCCCATTATTCCTCTTTTTGAAGAAACCTAACTGAGCTTAATGTGAGATTATGACATTACAATCAGAAAATACAGCATATTTTTGGGAATTCATGATTTTATTTGATAGTGAGTTCAGTATGATATGCAGTATTGGTTTTCCTCCACATAGTGTATAGTAATTTGGATATAGGACAGTTTTGGTCTCATCTGACCAGAGTCTACAAATTACAAACAAGACTTTGGTGGCTTTCTTTCAGCAGTGAAATTCTTGCCACTTTACCGTAAAGATCATATTTGTGGAGAGCATGACTACTAGTGGATGTGTCAACCAGTTCGCCAACCTGAGCTGTGAATCTCTGCAGCACATAGAGGTACTTACCATGGCTGCATCTCTGTGGCTGTGTTTATTTAGGTGGATGGTCATGTGTTGGTAGAATTCAAGCAATGCCACACTATTTTTTGGGTGATAGATTCAATGCTCATTGAGATGTTCAAAGTTTGGTAGATTGTTTAAGAACTGAGTGCTGCTTTAAACATCTTCACAAATTTACCTCTGACCTGTCTGTTGTTTTCCTGGGTCTTTCTGATGCTGTTTGTTCTCTAATTCACTCTAACAATTCTCAGAGGCCTCCACAGAACAGCTAATTTACACTGAGATTAAGAATTTGAGTCACTTTTGAAAGCAGTTGGTTGCACTGATTTAGGGTTATCAGAGTAAAAGAGGCAGAATGTATGTCAAATATTTCAAATAGTGCTTGTAAAACAGTTTGAAAACCTTATGTCATGTTCATGTTCAGGTTCATTTCACTTCAGATATGTTGAAAAAGTTCTGTTTGATATGTCACTCAAGATTCTAATCCCATCAATTGAAGTTTGTTTTTGTAATGCAACGAAATATTAGAGGGGATTGAATACTTTTGCAAGCAAACATATAACCTGATTACATGAAGCAATGGCTTTCTCCTGCTAACTTGTATTTCAAACATTTAGACTTTTACATGCAGTCAAACTCAATTAAACTTTACTGAACCAATTATCTATTTTTCCTGCCTTTGTGTTTGACAATCAGCCTAATATTTGGTCTGTTAATCTCAACCTTGTCTTGTGAGTTGCTCTCAGACCGTCTTTGAGGAAACTTACTCTTTTCATCTTCTTCCCTTCAAGGGTTTCATTTAATGTCTCTTCCACCTGCTAACTTTGCTTATCTACCACCACAAGCCCCTAAACAGTGTGGTGTCTTATCTGAATCACCCTTCCACCTCAGTGATCCATTTTAATTACCAAGAACAGTTACCTTTCTCATTTATACATCAAAACATGTTCTTATTTTGACTTGATCTGTGCTTTTTGAGCTTTTCACAAATTTATTGTAAGAAATAATTGAAAAAGCTGGGTAACGTTAATTTTGTGGTCATATTTACCGAGAGCATCTTCCTAACCTGAGATCCATCTAAACAGAGCCACAAATGAAAAGAATTCAGCTATGAGAGACATTGCACTTAGCTGTGATAAAATTGCCCCTTGATGGATGTGTTGTGTTTCACACTCAGCAGTATATTTCTAACCCTGTATTCCTGTCATCATTATTATTCAGTGTCGGTTTTTCTGTATTTTCCTGTATGGTTTCTTAAGTCATTGTCAGCAACAGAATGACAGCTATTGTTCAAAACATAGCCTCCAAATGGGTAAGAAATGACATCTGTATAATTAACTTGTTGTATATCTGTGGGAGGCACAAACAGCGTCAGAGTTATTGAATGCCACAACGTTCTATAGGAGTCACAACTTAATTGGTGGTATGCACTATTAAGGAATGCTTTGACAGTGACATTACAGAATCAGAATTATGCTCCGTAATGTAATTATCTAGAGTGGGCTTTTTAGGGACTCTATTTCTTTATGCTAATTATTTGATTATTGTTTACAGTGTCCTCTAAGAGTACACTCACTGTGTAGTGAAGCTTATGAAAAAAATAGATTTTGTTTTGAAAATGACAGAAAAATAAAAGTCTGTATTTAGCTTTTTAAAGTCAATAGATTATTTATGGTGGAATATTATAATTACAGGCCACCAGCAACAAGTATTATTTTCAAGTTGTCAGTATCTGCATCAATATGGCAAAAAAAAAAATTATTGCCCTCCACCCCACCTCAAACTTTAGAAGAATCAGCTTTAGGCTTTTGAGGGTAGTGCAAAGTGTAGAATTTCATTCTGCTATACAGTTCCCTCTACATTTGGCACCTCCTCTAACTATGTATGAATAGTATTAAACAAGAGTCTTTCATGTGTTTGCTAACAAGTTGACCTTAGGGTGTTGTTCGGCCTTTTGTGTCCCTTCTAGTATTCCTAAGACTTGTATTTGTTTCTCTGGCTTTACATTGACAAGAAATATGACAGCAGCTATTTTCTTCTAGCCTTTTTCTGAAAAACACCAGATTGCCAAAAGTATTTACGTGTCGACCTTTACAGACACTAAGAACTTAATATGATGTTGGGCTGTCTTGGTTGCTATAACAGCTTCAATTCTTCTGAGAATTGTTGACCATTGTTTTAAAAGCTCATTTGTGAGGTTAATCATGGATTTTAGTCTACACTCATACTGTAATTCATCTCCTAGGTGTTCTTTTTGGGTTGAGGTCAGGACTGTGCAGACCAGTCAAGTTTAGCTGCATTAAACTCACTCATCCATGTTTTTGAAGACCTAGCTTTGGCCACTGCCTGTTCAGTCATGTCAGAAACTGTAAGGAAGGAGCCCTCCAGAAACTGTTCCTCCAAAGTTGAGCGTGAAACTGTCCAAATGTTTTGTGTACTTAACCATTAAGAGTTCCTTTTACCAGAACTAAAGTGTTGTGCCCGAATTCAGAAAACAAGCCCTACACCATAATTTCCACTGCACCAAGTGTTTTACTAGGAATATGATTTCAGTAAAGTACATGAAGACTTACACCGAATAATTTAAAAAAGGAACTGTTGGCCCATCATAAATATAATGTACTTTACAATATACATATTTTAGCATATGTCTTTTAAAGTTTCTGGAGAGGGTGCTTAAAGAGTAATGTTTTAGAGTGCACTATGAGCCTGACGGAGTCCCAGGGTGATGGGTACAACACCAGACATTGGTGGATTACACGACTCAAAATAACTTAAAATTTTAAGGTAAGTGACACAATTTTGTTATATTAAAATTAAAGAGACATACTATCGAGAGCAGTAACACAGTTAAATGCTTGAAAATTTCTAAACCAAATGTACTCAGACATCAATGTTGAGGCACTTTACTTTGGAAGCTACTTGGTTTCAGGAGTTTTGGTGAAAACGCTGTAAAAAAAAATATTTGTAGATGACTCTGCAATAGTCGGTCTCATCCCAGGTGAGGATGACTCAGAGTAGAGACAGTGGACATAGGGCTGTGTGGACTGGTGCCATCAGAACCATCCTGATCAACGTGGCAAAAACCAAGGAGTTGGTGGTGGATTTCCACAGGCGCAGACCCACAACACCGCCATCCGGCAACCTGACATTGAGACAGTGGACTCTTATAAGTACCAGGGTGTTCAACATAACAATAAACTGGACTATAATCACAACACTGATGCTCTTTATAAGAGCAAACTCTACCCACTGCGGAGTGCAGAAGACCTTTCTTGACTTGGTGGTGGCATCAGCCATCTTCTATGGTATAGTTTGTTGGAGCAACAGCTTATCAGCAGAGATGAAACAGTTAGATAAGCTCATCGGGAAGGCCAGCTCTGTCCTAGGATGGTTCCTCAACTCAGTGCAGGTGATAGGGAATAGAAACACTTTAGCAAAAATAACGTCGCTGTTGGACAATGTCTCCCACCCTGTGCATAAAGCTGTTGCAGGGCTGGAGAGCATCATCAGTGGTAGATGGCTGCAAGCTAGGTGCACGAAGGAGTGTTATAACAGGTCCTTCCTTCCATCACCTGCTAGACTTTATAACCATCACTGCTTCCAGAAAACTTAAAAAGTGTTCACATTTCTCCTGCATTTGCACAGATTTTTCATTTCTTGTGAATAGACTGCTGTTCTCTTTATGCACAAATATACTTGCCCATTTTGCATATTTTTTAAATCACCCTAGTCAATAGCACGTTTCATTGAATTTCAGTATGCTGTTTTTAATAACTGTACAGTATTTTTCATATGTTGTAAGCTTGTCCTTACTGTACAGTCTATTATTTTATTTTTGTTTTACCATAGTGTGTTTCTGCATACTTCTATACTGCTGGTACACTTGAATTTCCCCACTTTGGGACCATAAAGGATAATTATATTCTATCGTAATGTTTTTCATTGGGTTTAAGTTTGTAAAAAGTGTCTATTGTAAAAAAGTTATAATTTAATAATTACTTTAAACTCCAGCTGAGATTTTCTTATCATTAAAAGAAACAACAGAGATTTTACATTGAATCAGGAGCAGCCAGTAGCATTCCAATCGCTTAACTCCGCACAAGAGTACTAAGCTCAACATCAAACACAGCACCCCACCCCAACCCTTTTTAATATATTGTTTAAAATTGACTATTAAAAGTATTCAACGTTCTTTTGTAGCATGACTGTAACATTTGAAGTTTACTTTTGTTTTTAAGAATTATTTTGGATGCATTCATATTAATACCTACAGGTATTTTCATATCTATATTAAGTCAGACATTAAACATAAACATGCTAATCTCTGCGTTACAGGTGCTGTCTTTCAAAACAGTATTTATTGTCAGGTGTTTAGAACAAGTGCTTTTCACAGACATGCTTTCCATCCAGTGTCCCCCAGCTGTAAAAGGCTGAAAACCCTAGGCTGAATGCCCCATTTTATCTTGAAATTATATTTTTCATGTAACGTAATGAATAATTTGGGTCTATTTTTAAACCCTTGGGGGTCTATTTGAAACACTTATAGTTTGTATCTCCTCATTTAGACTGCGCTTGGCTTGCTCTTGAGATTTTTTAGTTAAAAGAATACAATAAATTAAGGAAAACCAGGTCAAAACAAAAATAGGTAATGCTTTTTTTCTGCTTTCATAAAGTGTACACTGCATCTTCCATCCATCCATCCATCCATCCATCCATTGTCTTCCGCTTATCCGGCGTCGGGTCGCGGGGGTAGCAGCTTCAGTAGGGAGACCCAGACGTCCCTCTCCCCAGACACTGCATCTTGAAATATGTAATTTATCTTGGTTAGAAGATGTTAACTCTGAAATATTAACACCAATTCTTTTAACGTGTACTAACAAGAAAAGTATATTCAAGTTAGTCAAGTTTAAAATTCTACTGAGACAGATCACAATTATAGGCAGCCTAAAATTGTTTTATCAACTGACTGATAAGCACATACACCAACAAATCCTCTTTTGTTTGGTTGGTACCCTCAAATTCAATATGTCCTGATGTTGTTACAAAGTACACTCGCAAAGTTAAAAATATGTGTAACCTTAAAGCAAACAGAGTGCATATTTGACCTTTTGGAGCTGCAAAAATCCCTACTGCCATTGAGCAACGCACCAGTGGGCTTGGAAGTGTAGTGAAAAAGGCATTAGGAAAAGCGCGGCGACTGTGTAATGCTTGTTTCTGTGGCATTAATCACAAACAGACTGACTCTCACACACTTCAACAGTTTTATGATGTCTGTACCCAGCTCTGACAGATGGCACTATGATCAGTGTCTTTGTAAATGTCAAGTCAAAAAACTAAAGACCTATTAGTCCTTTTTATCTGCTTGCAAGAAAAAAACATTTGTATCAGCTGAGAGATATCAACTGAGCAAAATACTTTGCTTTTGTTTAGGCAAAAAAAACATTTCAGAAGACCTCTATAAACAAGTCATGACACAATTTTAATTGTATTTAGGTTTTGATTTTAAAAATAAATTTCTTCTTTGCATCTCTTCTTGAGCTTTAAAGGAGCTATAAGTAAGATATTAACTGTAAAATCAACCTAAAACATTCTTGTTTTTCAACCACGACTGAAGTATCATTACCTATAAACAATTGTTCCTCCCCATCAACAATGTTTTAGTGACGTTTTTCTCCTTTGAAACCTAGAGGTATGGTCAAGATCCACTTAGCTTCAGTGTAGTCCGTGTTTACTTCCGGGTTCCTGAGCCAATCATATTAGAGGTTCCGGGGTTCCCAAAGCACAGCACAGCATTCGGTACTTTATTTTGACGAAAGAGCAGCAGCCTGCAAACATTGAAGCAGACATCATATACCTATCCTGTGGAAATAAAAATTCAGTGGACTTTCACAGTCGTATGACCATTGGGTAAATGGCGGGTCTCCGTCAAAGGCATTGTGTATATGTTGTTCTTATTTTAACCACTAGGTTATATAACTAATTGTTCCTTTAAGTTGCTATCACACTTTTCTCCATCTATCTATGTGACCTAAGGACAAATCTGTGTGCAGTTTTAACAAATCCTTGACTATGAGTTTTAATAAGCTGAATGTGCTGGAACGCAGACTGGCTTCGGTGGTTGAACTCAAAGGGGAGATGGGATAAAATCTGGATGTGAAACGCTAAAAAAGCCCAACAAATTTGAAAAAATTGGCTTTGCCACGTGGAGCCAGCAATAGGACCTAAAGCTGACGGAAGAGTTGGTGCAGCTTGTTCTCATAACAAATTGTGTATTTGGATTATGCCTCCCCTATCAAAAAAACTCCCCTGGATGTTATGGCGAGAGAGCTCAGAACTGCCCCCCGGTCCCGCGGACATCTGTGGATGCTTTCTGAACTGTGGGCCGGGTGATAACATCAAGGACAATGGCCCATAGTGAGCGTTCATGGAAATATAACACCTTTCACCCAAGCACACACACATAACTGATGCCCACAACACACATGAACTTCATGTGATTAGTCTCCAAGTTTAACCCCCTGCATAAATGTTGTCTTGTCATATGTGCTTTTCTCGTGCAAGGTTTTTTCATATCTCAAACTGTATCCTGGAATTAGGATAAAGTGTGAAATATGTCTGTTTTTTCCTCTCCCTCTCCAAATGTGGCTTCTATCTTTTCACAGTGTTAAAGGCAGCGCCCTATGGTAACCGCGTCAGGCAGGGTCCTCAGCATCAAGTCCTCAGTCAATTGTTCCCCAGAAATGTTTGTGATATATGTGAGGGATGGTTGTATTGGAACTGTAATTTCCCTCTGGGATTATTAAAGTATTTCTGATTCTGATAATGTTTCTGGTATTCCTAAAAAAAAAAAAAACAGATTAATTTCAATCATCTTAATTGTTAAAAAACATTTTTTTTTTTTTATTTAGGACCAAAACACCTAAAAAGTGCTAACTCACTCTGATGTGACCAATAAGAAAGCCCCTGGCCTAATTTATCCCCTGGTGGTGGCAACATTTTCATTAAACACATTATAAGATGTTTTGAAAGGAAAACTGGGAGCATTATTTTCCTGTCACATGAGGTCTTCCAATGCCTTCAAAACAAAAGGCAAAAGCACAACAGTGTGACAGGTTGTTAATGTGCTTCTATTTGTGTAATAATACTGGTTTCATCACAAAAAGATGTAATTTGACAAATTTTCCATAAGTTAATATTTTAAGACAAAGCAGCCAGTATTATAAGTTCATGTGGTTGTCAAAATGGACTCATAGTACTAAACTGGTGTCTCAAACAATTCTTAGACTGTCTACCGAGCTGATGCATCCCAGAATCACTGACATTAAGATCACATTGAGCGACATAATGTAATTTACCTGCCTCATCAGCTAATGCTGCACAAATCCATTTTCGCCCAAACAGGAAAAGCCACATACATTACCTTGATGACTACACAGAGTCAAGGGGGAAAGACTAATGAGACTAAATGTAATTACTGTCCACCTCCAATTTGAAAACAAAATATACTCTCCAGCTCTTCCATTTGAGAATAGACCTTCTTTACGTTTCCACTCAGTGCCACGATGGGCTTTTCTGTCATTATTTAGACTGGTGTTTGTGCTTCTTATTGGGATTCCCATTAGCTGATGGCTCAGCCACCATATTCTCCCTGACATCTGTGAGCCTATTTAAAAAATGCAATAAACTAAACAGAAGGTGTTGAGTTATCAACATTCTAACAATGTGTTTTTTTTCTGCAATGCTTAGTCAGAATATGAGTCCAGTCAGATAAATCCAAAAATGCTGTCATTTTCAATCAGTCAAATTCCCTAGAAGTCACTACTTTTCATCTGCTCATGTTTTTTTTAAAGGCTCTCAGAGCAGAGGAAAAATATAGTGTTGCCTTACACATACCCATTCCCAGGTGCCTTTCATATTCCACTCGTACAAGGTGACTTCCACATTTTTGCAGGATTATAATGGCCCATGGAGGTTAAAGTGTAAGTTGAGAGCACTCTATTTTTTCTTCTTCCCTTTCATCTGCATTCCTCTGCATCTCATTAAAGGCATGTGTTCCAAAGCCTTTTTTGTAAATGCGGCCATAATGCAAGCCAATAATTGTAAGCCATTTTATTTGTCTTGCATGTGACCTGCAAACATATTTTTGACATTGAAAAGCCCTTTTATATTAAAAACTGATAGCTTTATGAAACTTTTATGAAAAATCTCAATGATTAAAAAAGTAGTGTGCCAACAATGATCTTGCTGTGTAAAAAATGTCCTTGAAAAAGCTGAAATCACTGTTATGTCGTTTGTTCTTCACACCTTTTTTCTTTTTTATCAGAGAGTTGCTTATACATGTTTTATATGTTCTGATTTAAAAAAAATCTCAGTCCCACTGTTACACACACACACACACACACACACACATACACATTATATATATATATATATATATATATATATATATATATATATATATATATATATATATATATATATATATGAACGCTGGAGATAGGCACCAGCAACCCCGCGACCCCATGAGGGATTAAGCGGTTTGGAAAATGGATGGATGGATATATATATATATATATATATATATATATATATATATATATATATATATATATTTCATTATAAGTGTAGCAATTCTTATACTTCAGTGTAGCAATTCTTCTTTAGCCTACAGTACTTTTATGATTTTACTTGAATAAATGGTTTGAGTTAAACCCTGGTGTCAGGACTTCTTTTCGAGTAATAGATGTAAATATTTTTTACACCTCTGTATATATCATGAATCAAGAATATTTTATTTGTCACCGCGTGTTGCCGCGTCTTTGGCCACTCTGGTTCACATTACACATAATGGGGCAAAAACTGACAAACAGGCAATGAACAAGGGTTACATTTATTTATTTATTTATTTTAGCGTTCAGAAGAGTCACAGATAACAGATAATGAGGTAGTAAAATCCTAGAATCTCCTCTGTAAACCCAAAGACCAAAGGGGTATAGGTGGTGTTCTGCTTTGTCCAGCAAGTCGTCGACCACCGTTTCCAACACGTGTTCAAACATGAGGAATCTTCAGCTAAGATGAGGTCTCTTCGATACAGCTGTTGCAGTCTGAACGAGACGAACCCTGTTTGCACCATGCTTTTATCATCTCGGGGGCAGGGTCTCACAGGTATCAGAGTTTTTGGGTCTTAAACTGTATTGCATGCTGGGAGCCATAGTGTGTACTTTATCCAAGTACATACTACACAGTCTTTTGAGACATAGTGACATACATGGTAAGATAAAACACAAACTGTGACAGCTGCAAAAACATTTCACACAAAAGGATCAATTGTGGTCAAACATCTCCTTCTATATATCAAATTATTCAATTTAAATGTGATAATGACTCATGGGTTAATTAAAAAGCAACTGCATAAACCATGACGTTTTTTGTCCCCTTTCAGGTAAGCCCTTAACGAGCAACTCATCTGAATTTCTGATTAAAGGCACAGAAATAAAGTTCTTTCTTCAGGTCAGATGTTAACTACCTATACCGTACCGTACTGTACAGTACCTTGCGTCAAAATTACTAAACTATCCCTTCACACTTTCTAACCTCCAAAGTGTCAAATTTAATATGTAGCCTTTTTGTACTGATAACATTTTATAAATTTTCTTCATATATATTTAAAAAATTATTCAACTTGTTGAGGAGAAAGTATAGTCATTGAATAAGTAGGGATATAAATAATTACAAATAAATAAACACAAATGAACAAAAGGGGGTAAATACTCTTATCATATCCAGCAGCTGCGTTGATACTCTGACACCCCCACACCCTTGCTTGGTATAGAAAATACCCTGTCCATGCAGTTAAGCAGCTTATAAATATTTGTAATTAAAATCGGAGTGGGAAAGCCAGAAGAGTGGCATCTTTATCACCAGAGACACTGCTGCTGCAGGTGTCTTTGGTGCCCAGAAAAGCATTTTGATCTGACAGAGCCGGCGCACCATGGTTCCGTTTTACAAGGCTTGTCCCACTCAGCTGCTCCCTCTTCTCCTCATGCACGCCAACGTTCTCAAGAGTTCATTACCCATTTATTTAGCATTTTCTTTTTTAAGACAAGAACTTTGAAGTACTGTTTTAAATATTTCATAAATCATCTTAGAGGATGTACAGCATCATGATTTTGCAGAGAAGAGGTCAATCTAGTTTTGTGATGTGCACATTTTTACATACAATTTACAGTAAGGGTTTAATGTTTTAAAGTACTAAGCACTATTTAAAGTGATTTTGAATTTACTATGCACAAGGTTAAGAAGGTTAGTTACATGTATTTTCTTCTTTTCCAAGCATTTAGATCTATTCTTGTGACATTTTCTTTTAATTAGAGTTTTGTAGTTTTGTTGCTTAGCATCTCTCAAATTCCCATGCCCAGTTAATTTCTTTAAAATGTTTTTTCAGGTGTTGCAATAATTTTAAAGTAGAGTGTGGTGAGGAAACTCAGAAGATTGTTGGGACAGAACTGCTCTGTAAAAAAGTAATCAAGACCTGAGGGGTTTTTACAAGTGATGAGAAAGCTGGATCCTTTAAAAGAGTTGGAACTATTTTGCTCGGTTCCTCAGACGTGCCTTCATGAATATCTAACGAGTTTTTATTCAGTATCATTCCAATTATTTTATTTTAGCCTACTTTTGCAATGAATTGTTATTAATAAACATTTAAGGCACTGTTTATCCATTTTTTCTAAAAGGAAAACTTTACAGTTTATAATATTTAACAGGTTAGTCGTTGATCCTGCTCTGACAGATTTTTTTCATGTTAAAAATTCTTAGCTCAGCTTTGCCCTCTCCAACAACATATAAAGACAACCCAATGCTGCTTGTTTTCCTTTTTTGCTAATTTCCTCATGTCTTCTAATGGTGTGTTTCAGTCTGTAAGTTCTGTTTCAGTGCTTAATAAATCAGTTTTTAAATTATTATCATCATCCTGCACGTTCCATCCTTTTAATTGGGTCAAAAACTGCAACCAGATGTGATAGAAACAATCCATACACAACACACCCAGCAGGAGGATAATAAATGACTCTTTTTGAATATCTGTTCCAGACAGTGGTGAAAAAAAAAACAGCCTCACTCCATGAACTATGTATATGGACCTGTCATGAATGGAATATACAGACCCAGAATTCGAAACAGACAAATGATGGTATGATTAAAGTAAAATTTATTTACAGAAGAGATAATGGCCGGAATCGGGATGACAGGCAGGATGGAAAAATGGGTAAATCAGAGTCCAAGGTCAAAAACAGTCCTAAGTCAAACTGGGTGATCAGATGTACGAGAATGTCCAGAGCAGGATCCAGAAGCAGAGTCAGAGAACAGATCTAAGGTCGGTAACGGGCAGACTTAATAGACAGACAGGGAACAGGTGAGCTCAGATAGTCCAGGAAACAGAATGAGGTCAGGAAACACAGGTTAGCAGTCAGAATCAGGCAGGCAAAACAGGTTTACAGGGATCAGGCTGGCTCAGATATCTAGAGGCAAATCGGGTCAGGATTAACAGGCAATCAGAACAAAGACGTTGGAAAAGACTCACCAAAAGGCTCGTATGATCTGGCACCGAGCAGAGGTTTGAGGCAGGTATAAATAGAGCAGTGGACAGGTGAACCGGAGTGAAAACTAATTACAGGTGACAGGCGAGACTGATTAATGGTTGATGACTGAGAACAGTTCCGGACTGGCTGGTGACTGAAGTGTGAAGTGAGCTGGCAGATGCAGGCAGGTGAACAGATAAAATAAGGAGAAGTGCAAAACACAACCAAAACAAAACCCAAACTATGACAGAACCCAAAACTGAATCTAAACTAAGACAGAACTCAAACTATGACAGAACAACCATTCCAAGTTCAAGGGACTGTAGATGAAAAATTGTCTTAACAGCTAAATATGGCATATTTACATGTGAACAGAACCCCACTGAATTTTTAAGTATAAGATGTTGTATTCTGGCCCATCTCCAGTAGTCATTTGGTAAGAGGCAGGGTACACCCTGGACAGGTCGCCAGTCCATCAAAGGGCAACACAGGAACACATAGGACAAACAACCACACATGGACATGCTCACACAAGTTTCCACCTAGTGTTTAAGACAACTAAAAGCAGTTTGTCAATTGATCCAAGGGCTCACCAAGGAGATAAGGCTGGAATAAACCAGAAAGGTAACAAGGAGCTAGACCATTTACGCATTTATAAATGAACATTAATCATTTGAAATTTATTCTGTGATGGAAAGGGAGCCAATGAAGGGAGGACAAGGTAGGTAAGATGAGGAGCATGCAAGATGGTGCCGAAAAGCATACAGGATTGTGTTGGAGAAAACTGCAGATGCTTGATGCTCTCTGGTCTTTATGTTCATCTTTACCTCAGCCTTACAGAATTATTTTGAACACTCAGACTGGGGAATGCTCAAAAAGGAGACTGATCTGGAGGAATACATATCATCTGTGCTGTCCTATATTTACTTTTGCATTGATGCTGTCCTACCCAAGATGACAGTCAGAATTGTTTCCAATCAGAAGCCCTTGATAGACACAGTGTGGTCCTTGCTGAAGGCCTGGGATCTCGCATACAGATCAGAACAGACATCCAGAAGGCAAAGCACATGTAAAATCAAGGAACACTTCAAGGACAACAACCCACATTACATGTGGAGAGGCATCAGGACTATCACAGCAACCAGCAGCTAAACAACCCAGCTCTTTCTGACACCATAAACAGCTTTTTTTGCACATCTTGACTCTTCAAGCAGTAGAAGGTCTGAACATCTTCCTCAGCCATATGTGAAACATCAGTTTCTCGTCCTGAAGCTGTACTGAGTGACTCCAACCTTGAGGAAGATGGACATTAACAAGGCTGTAGGCCCAGATATGGTGTGAGGTTGAAAGCTAAATTCATGTGCTGACTGATTTGCAGGGGTTTATCTGGAGATCTTTGACCGCGACCTGCTGTCATGCACCAGAAAAAGCCAGAGAACCTGATATTCAACCAGAAACAGTGTTGAAATTAAAAATCAGTTTTGTGTTATTTAAAACACTAGGTATCTGTCAGGGTACAGTTTTGATTTGGGCTTTTATTTACTATTTTTCAGTTCTTACTCCTGTCTGGGTTTAGTTAGGTTCTGGCTTTTGTTTTGGTTAGTTCAGTTTCCTCCTACCACTCCCACTCAGCCTTCCCTTCCACTGCAGTTAGTCACACCTGCCAGCCACTAATTAGCTAGACTCACTTCACCTACCAGCCTCCCTACTTAAGCCTCACTCTGCTGTCACTCCTTTGCCGGTCCGTCATCATTCTACACCCTCTCCATGCCAGTCCCTCTGTAAGTCTAGGTGTCTCCTGTGAATTGCTAACCTGACAAGCTGCTCTGGAGAAGTTCTGCTCTGTGCCATGGTGTCTCCAGTGATCAGCTAACCTGACTAGCCGCTCTGAGTAAGCTCAGATCTATACCATGCCACCCAGCTTTAACAGACTCTCTCTCTCCAGTTCCAACACTCATTGTCTGCTCCAGCCCTGTAAAGTCTCAGGTTTTCATCCCCCACAACTCACCTTCTTAAATAAACTCTCTCTAACTGAGCTCAGTTTGTGTGGTCGTGCTTGGGTTCATGAAGACAACTCATGACAGTATCATTATTACTTATTTCTCCTTTTAAATTTTGTTTTTTGCCTAAATTGGAAGAACCTTTTTGGCAAAACATAGTTGATTTAAAATTTAAAGTCTAAGTGCAGGATTACTCCCAGATTTTTATTTTTTATTTTTTTTTATGGTGTTTGTATGACTTGAGGCAACCTAAATGAACAAGAGCTTTCCTTGAGGCCTGAATAAAATAACCTCTGTTTTGCTTTCACTGAAGCTAAAACAAAAAGTAGCCATGCCTTTACGTCTTCAAGGCATGTTGGTCATTTTCAAAATATTATTAGGCACTAGAAGCAGGTAAATCTGGAAGTCATCTGCATAGCAGTGAAAGGCGATAACGTTTTCTAAAAATAGACCCCAATGAAGCAGGTATAAAGAAAAAAAGCCCGCACCGCAAGAAAGAGGGGCTAAGATGGACGGAACTTTTTTTTTTTACTAATTTTTTCTAGGTTTTTACAGCACTAATGTTTTCACACAGCAGGATGACAGGAAAGGGGGTTTGAGAGAGGGGGGAAGACATGAGGCAAAGGACCTCACACTGGAATCAAACCTGGGTCAGCGGCATCAAGGACTAAGGCCTCCGTATATGGGCTGCGCTTACCACCACTGTGCCACCAGAGCACACCCTGGACAGAACATTTTAATGTTAAAGCTAAACGGTCTGTCACTGAAATCACAATGAACCCATCCCATGCTGCACCTTTAATCCCAACTAAACAAGAGATAAGAATAGTGTGGTCCACAGTAACAGTTGCTGCAGTGAGATCTAAAAGTACAAGAATCACAGAGCTTGCAAATTATTTTGCTAAAAGGATGTCATTAAAAACAGTTAACAGAGCGGTTTTTGTGGAATAGAAATGTTTAATACCGGACTGGAAAACCTCTACAATGCCCTTTGTGCCACAAAAAGTATTCAATCTGAAAACCTCCATTCCTTTTAAAAAATATTGGAGAAAAGAATATTGGAGAAAAAAGTTGGAGCAAATGGAGAGGTCAAGACCAAGCATTTTTATCAAGGAATTAACAATAGCAATCATGGACCATACTGGAAGTAATATTGCTGTTTAAAATAGCAAGGACTGAGGTTCCAATTGAAGGGAAAACCTCTTTAAAAAGGCATGCAGGAATAATATCAGCAGGAGATTTTTAAATGTTCATTTGACTAACCACCTCTTTATGATCTGTATGGTTATTGAAAGAAGCTCAAACTGATTTAAGGCAGGAAATTAAAATCAATCATATAAACAGTTGCATAGCAAAAATCTAATGTTTAATAGATTTCAATAGGTTTAATGGAAAACACAAAAAATTTTCAGTATAATCAAAACATTTTTCTTTGTAAAACGATGCAAAAAACCTATGCATTTTGATGTTGGAAGCTAAAGGAGCTCAAATATAGTTTGCATTACCGTGACTGTGTCTGATACTGATTGGCTAATGATTGACAGACTGCTTAAATTTCTGGAGCTGTACTTTTTATAATAATGAAAGATATGTTGCTACCAAAAGTGTTTCTGTCGAGCTTTCTTCTCTGTTCCAGCAAAAAGTTTACAGGGTTTTGTGAAGCTCTTAAAATCTTGTACCACACTTTATCGAAAACACTTAGCTTATCAATTATTGATAAAGTAATATCACACTTGGCACAAGTCTAGATTAAAATTATATATCATCCCACCGAGAATCTTTTAATTGATAGGAATTTCTAAAGTAGCAGGCTAGCTTTTGCTTGACTCTTCTTTGTTTTACATTATCATTAAGTTTGTAAGATATTTTGGGGTCACACTTTATTGAGGGGAAACTACACTTAGAAAAAGTTGATTCTCCTGATTCATAGGTTTAATGCTTTGTTCAAAAAATTTTTTTGTTAGAAAACCTTACAGCTATTTGAGGTAGACCAACCCCTTAAAGGAGCAATAAGTAAGAAATGTACTGTACAATTAACCAAAATCATTCTCATTTGTCACCCCAGATGGAATTGGTCCTCTATGTCAACAATGTTTTAGTCAAGTTTTCCTCCTTTCAAACCTAGAGGTACGCTGCAGAAGTACATTGGTGCATTGTGTAGACCGTGTTTACTTCCTGGCTTCTGAGCCAATCATATTCCCAGGGTTGCCAAAACAGAGCATTTGGTATTTTATGTTGGCAAATAAGAAGCAGCCTTCATACATGGAAGCCGGTAAGAGAAGCGGACCAGAACTAGAACAGAATACAACATCATATACTTATCCTGTGTAAGTAAAAATTCTGTGGGGTTTCACAACAGCAACAAACCGTTGATCCGATTTAAACATTAGGTGTCATTATTACTTATTCCTTCTTTAATTCAGCACATCTCATCACAAAGAAAGATTTACTTTTAAATAACTGCTGCAACTTATACTGTAATTTAAATTTACTGCAATTTACAAGCTGTATGCAACAAAATTTTGTTCTGTACGCACTCTTTGCATACAAAATGACAAATAAAGTTGTCTAAGTCTAAGACTGGAAGCTGCATGGTAATCGTGGTCTATCAGAGTTCTTTCAGTGTAACCATTATAGTAAGGAGTGGAAAAACTTTTGTTAGGAAAAATTAATGCTCAACAGATCATACTCACACATTTACAAATTCCACAAATTGAATTTTAGAGATGATTCATTTGCCATATCACATGTATATTGAAGTGTGGCCATCATATTGTAATAACTATTTTTTGCCTCAACAATTGTCAAACAATGTTGGCATTATTTCTTTTTAATGGTGGGAAAATTTGATTGCACAACCTTTTTGAGAGTTAAGTCTTGATTATCGAACATTAATGTTACTCAAGTTCCCTCTGCAACAGTCTGGATCTGAACCCAGTATATCAATCTGTAAGAAAATAAAAAAAATATTGCACATTAATGTTGCCAAAATGGTTGAAACATATTCCCAAGGATATTTGAAAAACTTGTGAGACAGTTGCTTATCTTCCAAAATATCTCAGGCTTTTATTACAGCATCCTATTTAAGGGTGCTGTAATAAAGTGAAATTAAGTTATCATGGAAACAAATGTATATTTAATAAATCGTACTAAACCAGAAACATAAAAGAAAAGACATTTGCTTAGCTAGAATTGACAAAGACTTCTGGATAGTTTGCTGTTGTTGCCATAACCCATAACCCAGAAAACTTAGAACTTGCACATTTTGCACCACTGCATTTCATGGTATTTGCCGGATCTGGCACTATGAATTTCACACTTATATATATATATGTATATAAAGTAACTGATACACAAAACAAAGGTTAGCAGCTATCAAAACATCTACTAGATTCTGTCCATAAAACGTCTTCAAGTCATAGGAGTGATTGATTTGACACTCGGGATATAAAAACTGTTTTTGAGCCTGTTGGATATGTTTCTAAAGTCCTAAGCCTTATATAAGATGGGAGTGGAGAACAAAATGTGCCCAGGGTGAGGGGTGTCTGATGCAATGGTATTGGCTTTCTTTTGGATATTTCAGGTGTAATTGTCAGTCAGAGAGGGCAACAATTTCTGCTGACCTCACCTTACACATAATGCTGCATTCCTAATACTCTGGATGGGTCGTTGTTAGGGCTTGGTGTTCATCCAATTTGTTTGACATTAATCTCACATTGCCTATTATGATTGATGGAAGAGATGGTTTGAACATCCTCTTTTACTCTCTCTTCTTTGCCCCAGCTCTGCATCCTTCCTTTCCACTCATCTAGGGTTTGAGGGTTAGTTGACATAATAATTGAGCTTTTGAGATCACCTGCTCCCAGTTGTAAAAAAAAAAAAAAAACACCTTATTGCAATGTTTATGCATCTTAACAAATGTACAAAAAAAGTATCAACCAAAGTCCTTCCATAGGGGAAATTAAAGTTTTAAAACAAATAAATAAACCAGAATGAAAGTAATAAAGCTGCTCCAACATGCTGCCACCTTTAGCACTGCAATTCTAGATGAGCTGTGATGTTATAGTAGCCAAGTTACAATCAATTTCACAAAAGGTTATACAACATCCTAAAACAGTGTTACCTCACCGCCTTCACAGGAATGAGCTTTCTGATAATCACTCAGAAAGAAGTGAAATGGTAGAAGCGATTGAAACAGAACACCTTGCCCTTTAGAAGACATAGGAATGGGAAGCTGCACCCTTTACAAATGTATTTGTAGTCATGCAGCTATTAATAACAATTATAATGCCCTTAACTACCAAAGTCTTACATATGTTAGCCCACCCACATAGTCTCTGTTTTTTTTTTTTATATATGTGATGGGGCTTGACTTTACGTGGTCAGTTTCCTCTACTCACCGTTGCTTCCCACAAACCCAGTGGGAAGATAATGAAAATAAATAAAGGAGCAATGTCTTCAGCGGAATTCAGTAGTAAAAAAAAAGCATAGGAATAAAGAATGAATTTTTGTAGATTTAAAGAAGCTACAGAAGTGGAGCAGCTATTTCTTTCCCCCTGAAGGTTACTGAACAACAAGATTAAAGGCGTGTCAGGCTGCAGCCTTTAAATGCCTGCCTATGAATGCCAGCTGAGAAAATGAGGGAACGACCAGAAGAGAAAAGGGGATGTCGAGTCTAAAACTGTGGAAGAGGAGGAACAATGAGGTGCAACGTCAGAGAGAGACCATGGAAGTGTGGTGAGACATTTAGGAAGAAGACGACTGTGTGATGATGGGTGAGAAGGAACGTGATGGATGAGACAGAAAGAGAGAGAAATGATGGGGGGAGAGCAATTGTGCAGTTCTTGACACCTTCACAGACAACACCTTGGCAAGCTGTCAATCAGAAGTTCGCTTGATTGATTTTTCTCCTCTTTTCAATCAGCATTTCACAGTGCATCCTTCTCTTTCATCAGAAAGCACCCTGATGCCAACTCAACTTCCAAGTTTTTCCTTTTTTCCATGCTACATGTCAGGACCAAACTGTGACTGTCAAATCAGCTGTCCTAGAGCAGCAAGCAATCAACAAATTAGGTGGGAAACTGAAAATAAGTTCTTGTCATAACACAAAGGGACCTTTTTTATGTACTTTTTTGCAAAGGACATTCAAACTTTCCTTCTTTGAACTAGTTTTGGAACTGTGTGTTCTTAAAATAAAGTTAATATTTGATCGCATGCTTAAGTAAATTCAATGGTAACTTGTACAATCCTAATTTGCATAATAAAAAGTCTAAAACATGCATGCCATGCATGTTTGTATAACTTTTGAATTCACAGCATATACTGAATCGTTGACAGTAACTTATTTAATAAAAACTGGGTTCATCAAAAAAAAAAAAAAACTGCCATTCTTTTCTTGGAAGGTATTTAGTTTTGACAGAGCTGAACTTGAACATCTTTATTGTGGTATTCTTACAGTTCAGTGGAAGTAATTAACTAAAACTTCAACATCAAATCAGAAAGTTTTAGATCAATAATTATTTAACCAATATGTGGTCACCTAATGCCACTCTCATTGTCACTTCCTCTCCAGAAATCGCTAAGGTGAACGTAGAAGCTTTATTAAACCACTCGGCATGCTGGAAAGTATCAGCATAATCACAGCCACATAACATGGCATATTGGCATATTGATTTGAATAAAGTGAATGTGCCCTGAATATAAATATTATTATAATACTTTTGCCCAAGAATTTCGCATTGCAGCATTTCAGTGAACATGTTTGTGATTTTTTTTCTGCAGTTTTTGTGGCGTGCCTCTACCTGCTAGGGTTTTCCCGGTTCTATGGCTTCCACCAAGTAAAATTATAGTAACTCTGAGTAAGATGTGACCATACATGATTGTGTCTCTGAGCCAGTTTTGAATTAATGGTCTGTTTAGGCATGCATTGACTCCAAAGCCACCTTCACACTGGATTAAGACTGTTAATCCACACAGGGAATAGTGGCCTAGTGGTTAGAAAGCCAGGCACTTGATCCTGGAGAGGCTGCATGGTTCTGGGTTAGATCCCACAGACTGCCACTCTGGACCTTTAGCCCCAGAATGCTCCTCTGGTGTTGTACAGCAGCCCTAAAAGATGGGTTAATTGCAGAGGATGAATTTCATTTGAATGTACAGTATGTTGCAATGACAAAAAGAGATGATTTTAAATTATTATTATCTGATGTCCGAGACCTCTAAGACACATTCAAACATTTCAGGATCATGACACATTCAGAAAAACTGATTTCAAGGTAAAAGTAAGTATTACAATGATTCCACCAAACCAAAAAACAGGGTGTTTCCTTACGATTGGCAAGAGGCAGAACACCGGCTCTCAGCTGTGCACGGAGAGATCTCTGTCTCCTTTTTAGGTTACCTTAAACAGAGCCTTAACATAAGACTCCGTCTCAACATTGTCTTTAAATAAGGCATAACTTCTTAGCTTTGGAAACAAAGTCTGCAGGTGCATCTCCAAAGCCCCAAACACCTGCATCATACTGTAACACAGGAGCAACTATAGAGTCATGCATTGTAGTGTATGTGGAGAAGCCTAAATCTTTTATTAATCACAGTTCCCAGTACCCTTTTGCTGATTCACACAATTCTCTTCTGCCTCCAGTAAATGTCATATTCTCAAAAAAAACTAAACCAAGATACAGAATACATCACTCGTGTTTCGCCAAAACTGAATGAATAGTCATTTCTACACATGCAGACATTTTGAAAATGAACAATTTGTGTTTATTTTTTCAGAAGTCTCCATTTATTGCACCAGCTGTTCATAATGTAAAACAATTTTTTGTAGATTTGATTCATCTGCATAACAACAAATACCATTGGTGTACAACAAAATGCTCAAATAATCCCATATTCAACCTCAAACTAACTTCACAGCGGATAGTAAAAAGGGGAGCTGATATGTCAGAGGGTGCTCTAAAATGCATGAAGTTTCCACTCACTCCTGAAAGTGTTTGACCAACAAAGAGTGTTTGACCAGTTTTTCAAATATGGTTGTAGCGAATCAGAGCTAAGTCAACTTGGTTGAGCTGCATATCAACCAAGAATCAACCCTTTTACTGATGAGGGACATTTGGCCTGACAAAATAACAGGCCGTTATTTTATTTTTTTGTTAAATGGTTAATGCAGTGATATCATGGGACTTTTAAGCTTATATCCTCAATTGGTATGCCCATGTTAGCTGACTTAATTTATTGTGCTAAATCATTACTATAAGGAGCCAACAAAGTAGGAGAAAGAACATCTCCCTGTTTCACACCAACCAGTTCCTAAATTATTTACCTGCACACAAGCTTCTGGTGCTTTTAATAAATTTATTAAATACCACAGCTAGAAAAATTCCAGAAGCTCTATATTTACCAAATCGAAGGCTTTTTTAAAGTCCACAAAACACACAAAGGTACTTTTAAAAGCCTTCCTGACAACCTACCCGTACAACAGAGGATAAAACATATATATGATCAATACATGCCATTTTGGTAATCAACCAATATTTTATTCAGTTCTGTATACTCATTGTAACGAAGACCCGGTTCGTTACTGTGAAGTAGAAGCATAGCTCTTACCTGAAACGCTTGAACATGCACATAGCACTTTGGATGGCACACTGCACTTTAAAGTTTTTACTAATTTGCACATCCCCAGGCTCCAGCCTGTAGAAATAAGAATGATGAATGTGATTTTGGTGATATCTTTTAAGTGTCCATGCGTAGTGTATGTGGTATGTTTTAAAGGGTTTTAGAGTGGTGTAATGTATTATTTTTCTAACCTTCTTCTTGTGTCCAGGTGTCTGGCAAAAAGATTCCCCAGAGGCCAGACACCAATTTGAAACCTTCCGGGCCAGACCAAGAACAAAGAAGGCAGGGGGGAGTTGTTTACTGGTTTTAGAATTGCTAGATAATTATTTATTGTAATTGTGTTTAATTTAGGATTTTGTCTATTTAATTAGGGGTTTATTTCTTCATAATTATTGGTGGGTTTTTTGGAGGAATTTTACATTAGTTTTAAAGGAACTAATGTTTGTACACCCCTAGTTGTTTTAAGTGGTTTTTACCTAGTTGGGCGTGGCCCCTTTAAAAAGCCATCTTGTTCATTCATGAGTGGGTTGGATTGTTGGAGTTTCTGGAATGTCACCTGCTATTCTGCTGCTACTCGGTAAAACCTTAACATCCATGCACATACTGACTGCACTTGCACTTTTTTTATTGAAAATAAAAGAACATGGAAACTGAGGACATCAAAACTGCTTGACCTCTCAATTTTTGTTCATTAGTACCAACCTTGTTTGTTCCACCGCTCGTGCCAACCTGACTCCATTGATCCACATGGTGGGATAGTGTCGACACTCATTAAAATGTAAATTTTGGATACCAGAAAATGTATAAATAGTACTGATCAGGCTAATACATTTATAATTTAAAGGGACTCTTGGATCTGCCTGGGAGGACTTAGAAAGGGGCTTAATGATTGATTTGCGCCACTCTGATGAAATGATGCCTGTCTGAATATAATGATTAAACAGCCAATTCAGAACAGTTAACAATATGGGACATTTAAGAAATTTCATTGGGCAGTTCATCAACGCTAACAGCTTTATATGATTTATCATTTTCTATTACTTTCTGTACTACTTCTACTGTAATCTATTTATTCAAAATATATATTTTGTTTAATGTAAACCTGCTTCGGCTGTTTCATTTTCAAGCAAATATTTAGCCTGGCAAATATCAGCTAAAAACTGTTCAAACACATGTGAACTATTATATGCATACAGCCTACTGTAATCAGCCTCCCAGCTGTGTAACACTTGTAACACTGATTTATAAATTCACCATTTTCACTAACAACTTCCAAAGTAACAAGTTTATTTCTTCTGGGACCTAGCTTTTTTTTTTTTTTTTTAGCAGAATATTTGTGGACTGATGATTTGTAACTGCTCTAATTCAATTGCTTTCCCACTTTTGAAACGCTTGAATTCTGAGTTTTTTGTCAAACTCTACTTTGCGACATTTAAAGATATTGTACATCTCTGTTTGTAACATGTGTTCCTTACTTCTCAAATATTCTTTACCTGCGCTGTGGAGGTTAAACCACAAATTCTGCAATTCATTATTCAAATATGACTTTTGTTCTGTAATGTTTCTTCTGTTTGCATTTTTTTATTTCAGTTAGATCTATGTGTATTTATTGCTTTGTTAAAAATTTCATAAAGGCTTCCATAGCAGGCTTTACATATTGAGTTGTTTGGTCTTGCTTTCATTACAATATTACTAAGAGAAATATACCAGGCATCAGAGGCAAGAAAACCCATCAGGGAAAGTTCTCATTGGTCTTTTAATCTGATGTCTGTCATGAATCAGAGACAGATAGACCCAGTATTCAAACCAAACAAGTGAGGTAAATAAAAAGGCTTTAATAAAAGCTCAAAAATAGATCAGACAGAGATAAGCAGGCTCGGTGGTGAAATAACAGTCCAGGGTCGATATACAAAATGGCAGTCCAAAAAAAAGGCAGGAACACAGACAGGGATCAGGCAAGCTCACATAACCAAAAGGCAGAATTAGGTCGGCAAAACGAGTAAGCAGTCAGACAGGGCAGGAAAAACAGGTTCAGGGATCAGGCTGGCTCAGACGTCAAAAAGGCAAATTGGGTCAATATTCACAGGACTGTCAGAAAAGAACGCTGGATAAGACTCACCAAAAGGCTCGAAATGATCTGGCAGATTGCAGGGGGCAGCGACAGGTATAAGTAGGGGAGTGAGCAGGTGAATTGAGTGAAACTAATTACCGGAATGGGTGGAGCTAATCAGGGGAAGGGAAGGGACTGGAAGTAAACTCAAGCTGATTGGATGGTGACTGGAGAAAGAAAGTAACAGGGTGGTGACTAAGAGTTGAAGGAATGTTTACAAGTCAACTGAATAAAGGCTGGTGAGTGAACTAATTAATCAAATAACAAACATAAACTATAACAAAACCCAAATCATGACAATGTTGTGTCTGAGCTTACAAGAAGATAACTTTTTGTACTGGAAAAGTAAATAAAGTACCGAGTATTCAGGCAGCCTACAGCCATCATCAATCATATTTAACACAGGTTGATAATTTCTTTCCAGCAAATCAAAGGGAGTAAAGACTTTGAATTCTACACTTGTTTTTAAATCCATATGTGGAGTCACAATATAATCAACTCTAGCTTTACCCCTGACATTCCTGTCAGGGGTAAAAATAATAATTTTTAGAATTTATTCTTCCATTTAAGACACAACTTTTAGAGTCTTTAAGAAAATTAATAAATTACTATCTGTGTTTATTTAAGCTAGATAATTTATCATCATCAACATAATTATTAAGTTGAGCAATATGACTATTGTGAAATTCGCACATTTATAAATAAAGTTCATGCCAGCCTCATAAATTAATGTTGATATATATTAAGAAAAAATCTGCGTTGCGACCATGATACCCACTTCTGTGTCCACATTTAGACACAACTCATTAGCAGTTTTGTCCCACTTTTCAATGTGGCTTGGCTCTCTGAGATTGTCTTTTCCAAACTTCCATGCAGGCTGTCAATTTTTGTAATCTTTTGCTCTCCCACCAAAGTAGGCATACAGTCAAATTGTGCTCTTAGTGCCTGCAAATCAGTCACACTGGCATTGTCACCGTTGTCTTTTGGCTTATGTTGATGTACATTATCAGCCATTATGGAGAGATTTGTCCCTCCTCAGAGAAAAGCATAAAACAGATCTTGAACAGATCCAAGATTCAATAAATGTCCAGGATTATTTGTTTTGAGTTCTTTTTGTGTTTTTTCACTGATACTCGTTGGTTTCTTGTCGTTGCTATGCATGACTGACAAGGCCTCACCTATTGTCACCCTCCAACTGTTTAATTGTTGACTGTTGCCATATATTTCATCTGCAGCGGTTACGCAATGCAATAACACCTTCAGGCTTTTTTCTGCTTCAGTCATGTTTGAATAGTTAGTAGCCTATTTTCTCCCTTGTCTAGTTACCCTTCCTGCCCGACACCTGTCCCTTGCGTGTTCGAGCCAACTCGACACCTACCTTCCTATCTAGGGTTACTTGGCTTTAATTCTCTGAAAAAGAAAGAAATCTTTATTTGTTATTGCAATTGTACATTCCAATAAAATTTGTATTTTGCATTTAACACATCACTCTTAGGGAGCACTTTACAGTTTACAGTGCCCAGGGACCAATTTGGGTTTAAGTGTCTTGCTCAGGAACCCATTGTGGCAGTCTGTGGGGTTCATGCCAGGTACTTGCAGCCTCCTTAGAATGCAAGTTATTTGCTCTAATCACTAGGCCATCACTTGCACCTGACCCTGACAATGTCAGTGGTGTATTTTCTTACCTGCTTCCAGCTGGATGTGACAGGTGGACACCACCCACAGGTGTTTCCCATTTACATCAATTAGGAGGAGTACCTAGGGTGGATGGAGATAGATGGAAGGCGTCAGAGAATTTGCTTTCCAGAGCGGTACCTGACCAGTCCTTGTTCTTAGTGATTCCTGGTTTCTTGTTCCCAAGCTAACGTTTGTGTTGTCTTCTCCAGACCTCATTCCATTGGAACCACAGTCCAGATCAATCTCAGTGTCCCTAAGAAGATCTCCTCCTATTCAAGATCCTCTCTTCACACTGCTGTTGACCGCTGTTCCTCCATCTCACTAGTGTTCCCAATAACCATCCACTGGCCCGTCCACCATCTAGCGTTCTTCGATCAAGACGATACCACATTCCACGGCCACGTCTGTCAGCATGCCCGACTGCTGCCGCCATCTCAACTCGAGTCCACCATTCCCAGACCATCTGTGAGTCAGCCACAGGCACAACCTTCCTGCTTGCTGTTGGTGCTCACTCTTTTTTTTTTATTACAGTTGGCGAGAACCAGTCCCTGATTACTGATCTTAACTTACTGTTGTCTCCTTGTCTGTTGCTTCTGAGCGGGCCATGGAAAATGTGAACATGACAGACCCAGAAACTGCCCCAATAAACTCAAGTCTATTCTTTCTCAACTGCTTAGTCTCAGTGTTGGATCTGTAGTTGAACTTTCATTTAAAAGTTGTTCAGCAATTACTGGTATAGTCCATATCTATCTATCTATCTATCTATCTATCTATCTATCTATCTATCTATCTATATATATATATATATATATATATATATAGATAGATAGATAGATAGATAGATAGATAGATAGATAGATAGATAGATAGATAGATATACCCGTACTTTCTAAAAACACTATTGTTTTTTAAATGTTAAACCATGGTTGTCCATATGTCTCTTCTGAAACAAATTGCCTTTTTTGTGACTGAGCATTTTCTGAGAAACAGCTGCATTTTAACTTTAATGTGCTATCATCTTTTTTATGCTGTCTTATCACTGATAATTACACTGATGAAAGTGTTTATCACAGCAGGAACACAGGCTCCAACTGCTCTGTATTTATGCTTACAGCTGATTCAGAAGAAGTGCTTAATCCCTATGGCAATGAGGGGAAAAAGTGACTTTGGGGCCTTGGAGGCACGCCTCTGTCTGTTACTAAAAAGTGCTACATAAATAAACTTGCCTTGCCTTCAGAGACAAAACCAATTAATTTTCATGTGGACAGATGAATTGATCAAACGATTTTGTTTCTTTCTCCATAATTCCCCTTGCATTCATGAAGGCCAAGGCCAATCAAATAGCCGGCAATTGTTCAGGATTTTAAGCGAACTCCTGAGAGCAAGTTTAATATTAATCAGAGAGACTATTGGAGGAAGGCATGTGGGAGTTGTCAAGGAATAGAAGTTTTGTAGAGAGAGCAAGGCGGAGGTCAAAAAGCAAAAACAGAGTATGTGACAAAGAGGAGGAGAGAAAGTTAAATACATGCACAGCAAATGCATAGTTTCTCATTTTAGGGGTGAATGCATGTCAAAGAAGTTATCTTCCACTGGTCTTGTCCAAAATAAATAAGAATGACAAACAGGGACTGAGCCAATGCATCCAATAAATTGAGAAATAAAAGAATAAAGAAAACAAAGCGTGGGCAAGGAGAAAGAACGGGAAATTATACACGGACAAGATGTCTGCAATTCATCCCTTCACCAGTTACAATGACATAAAAAGGTGATACAATCAGGCAACTTGCTTGCTTCTTGAGTGATGACATCTATCTGTTGTTATGCTTGCATCTTTTTAGCATACCAATGCGTCAATCACTCCATAATTCTCACTGTCCCACTGAACCAAAATTCTCAGAAAGATAAATCAGTTATCATGACCATGCCCCACCACCATCACCCTCCCCTCACCCCAGCTCCTGACCCCATCCAGCATTTACAACAAATATGAAATCCAAGATGCAGATTACATTCCTGATTACAGAACTGCCGTCTTCCTTTTGGAATGTGAAAAGTAGGTAGATGTAATCAGAGCCCTGTGGCAAAAAGGTCCTTATTTAGTTTGTGAGTGAAGATAGCAACAGGGAAATGAAAAACCCCATCTCATTTCCTGTCTGCTACAGTCACTATGAGGTATCAAAGCACAAAATGTTCCTCCGGTGATGCATATCGCTCACGCCTGGACTTTGAGTGCAAACCAAACACAAAATTGCTTTTTTTCTCCTTTTTTGTGCAAACAATCATGAAGAACTACGCTGACAAGGGGTTGTGAGGGGCCTCCATTATTTGGGGCACCATGCATTTTACAATTTCCTTTCTTGTCCTTGGCACACTGGTAAGACTTGGAAATCTGTTCAGGTGGGTCACAATGATAGCCCTGCCTCCAAGAATAATTAGTGTAGAGGAAATACAGTGTAAAAGCTTTTACTGCATTCTGAATTTTGTTTAACAGATCCAGGTTGCAACTATATTGTGAGTTCAAGGTAGATTCATACCACTTGATTATAAAAAAGGAAAAGAATCACTGGCCATATGAATGCATCATAATTTTGCCCCCACTATTCCTGGCATTGTCCATGCATTGGGCCTCCAAGGTAGACGAAAGGTGGGTAAAACTGGAGGAGGGCTTGCCACCCTGTCAAAGACCCCCCACAACTTATTTTGCCTCGACAGAAACAAGTGTTGATTGTCCTGAGCTTGCAGAGAACCACCAGAGAGAAAGGCCAGAGATTAGAGCAGACAAGTTAGCTTCCACTTGTGAGAAAAGACATGTTACACACACACACCAGTGTCACATTAGACCAACTCCCCAGCAAGGAGGGAGACCATGCTGAAATGCTGATTTTTTTATGCAACTCTGCTACCTGGTAACCCAACAAATTACTGCTGGTTTTTGGCAGCTGCAGGTACATTCATATGGTGCCTAAGATGATCAATGGAAATGTCTGCCTCAAGAAGTTACAGTTTTCAATATATGCATATTCAACAAATGACTTGGCATTGTAATCCCAATATTGAAAGATTATCAGTATAAAATTGTTTGAACACCATCAAAACGGTAATTTAAACCAATCTAATTAAACCAATGTTAATTAGATTGATTGCACATGGATTACTATATTTGTTTTGATATAAGCATATATTTCCCAGACCAAAGCACATAAAGTTTCTCATCTGGTCAGTTTATGATATTCTCTCATGCACAGCCAATCTGCAGTGCTGGGATTTAGCCAACACTTCAACATGCAAACTGTGCCAAGAAAGAAGCTCCCTGGAACGTATCCTCAATCACTGCCTAAAGGCTTTGGGGGATGGCAAGTACTGTTGGCAGCACGACCAGGTGCTCAGGGTCTGGCAGACACAATCAGCATAGCAATTCACAACAGAAAGGACCAGACAACTCCCAAACATACCATCCCTTTTGTCATTTCTGGGGAAAAGGTTCAACAACAGCCACATTCCATTGGAGGGCTACTCACAACCAAAAGGCACTGGAAGATCCAAGTTGACCTCAGAAGGTAGCCTAAGTTCCTGGAACAAATTACATCTACTTCCATCCACCCAGACATGATAACATTGGAGTATACAAAGTAAGTTGTACTGCTGGAACTTGTTGTCCCATGGGAAGACTGGATGGAAGAAGCTAACAATCACATAAGGGCCAAGTACGCAGAGCTGGTGATGGAGTGCAGGAGCAGAGGCTGAAAAGCTCACATAACCAATCGAGGTCGCTGTTTGGGCTTTGCCAGTCTGTCAATGCATTGAACACTCAAACGTCTGGTCATTAAGGGTCAGCTGTCCAGAAAAGCCATCAAAAACATATTGGAGCCTCCTCAAACAGCCTCAAGATTGTTGTGGATCCACAGGGGGTTCAATGAAGTAGTTGGCCTCTTGGGCACAAGACAGAGGCTGATGGATTGCCTAGGCGAAGGTGTCTGATTATCAAAGACCGATGTAGTATAGTTTATGTTACTGAGCTATCACACCAGCAGCCAGAGAAGTAGCAGAACCACAGCCAGAATGAGACAGACATGGCAGCCAGAACATGAAGTTAAAATGTTTTAATAAAGTAAACATAAAATGGAACTAAATGACTGTTTATTATAACAACACAACAGCCAAGGACACCCTATGCACCTAGGTTTACCACTGAAATGTTTCCAAGTAGCACCAGAAGGTACATTAAAATCTAAACTATGTTTATGTTAAGATTGGCAAGTATGGCTTACTTCAGACGTTTTTAATACTTCAAGAGATCAATAACAATGACTATTAAGAGAAATACTGGCTTACTAAAATGTGACTCCATGTACTGTATAGTATGTTTACTTAATACTTGGTGGGGATTGTTTTTATATACTCGTGAAGTAACTCATGACTCTGCATTGATGAGTATGTTTATCAATGCAGCTTGAAATGGGTGTGATTGGGATGTGGCTCTGTTAAGATGTTAAAGGGTAACATACCTCCAAACTGAATTTTTTGCCAATCAACTGTTAACATGGATGTCCTACAGAGCTGTCCACATGCCCTGGTCATTATTTTTGACAAATTACTCCATAGTTGTTGAAATCCTGCTCTTTGGTCTGAAAACCTTTGTGGGGTGCCCTCCTAAGGTTTAACATGTCTTGCACTGTATTTTGAATCAGTATTGCTATCGGTTCAAAAGATATTGTGATGTCACCCAGAAAAACTGATGCCAGTAGCTCTGCTGCTGTGGGGTATAGAAGAGGCCCCGTCTCTATATTCCTCTATAGCAAGTTGGAATAGTGACCTTTGCGATTTTCCAATCAATTTTCAGGTTGCTGATTTATATTTATATATATATATATATATATATATATATATATATATATATATATATATATATATATATATATATATATATATATATATATATATGTATGTATGTATGTATGTATGTATGTATGTATGTGTATATATATATATATATATATGTATGTATGTATGTATGTATGTATATATATATATATATATATATATATATATATATATATATATATATATATATATATATATATATATATATATATATATATATATATATATATATATATATATATATATATATATATATATGTATATAGATAGATAGATAGATAGATAGATAGTCACAAAGGCCACGTTACTGAAAGCTAAGCCTTCAGCTCATCTGTGTTGTTGAGTTTGGTGTCGGTCATCTTCCTTACCACAGTACATAATAGATCCGTAATGGGATTTGGGTTAAAAAGGTTTGCTCTCCAATCAAGCACAGTGCTTTTATTTTTGTGGGTAAGCGCAAAGAGCTGAAAAATAAATTTCCATAAAGCTCGTCACCAAAGGGAAGCCTGAAGCCCTCTACAATGACCTGGTAGACATCTGCCCTCACTTTGGATTTGAGAAAACAGTACCAGTGGATGACCTAGCTCCCTAAATCAACGATGATTTTTGAAACTTTTTCAAGGACATCAAGCTATTTAGATTTTTACACCACTGAGTAACATTCTAGTTGGGCTCCTTAGCCCAGGTAAGATGATTCTAATGCTTCTGCTTTGTTTACACAACTTTTCTTGTTACACTTTTGCTCTCCACTTTCCATAGACATATTTGGATACAACCCTTTAACAGACAGTTTCTTTAGAATGGACCTTTTGTGGCTCAACATTATTGTGGGGAATGTTAACTTTTTGCTGGACAACCAGTCAATCAGCAGTCTTCTCCCTGATTGTGTAGACTGTGTAGAATTTTAGCATTTAAAAAACAGCTTTTATCTATATTATTGGTGCTATGTAATGTTTAAATTTTCCAAGAAATTAAAATTTTGAATTAGCTCCAAGCCATAATCATCAAAGTTAAGATTAACACACAAATCTTAAAATTAGGATTTTCACTTCATGAACTAAATTATTGAAATAAATAGATGTTTCAATGATATTCTAATATATTGAGATGAATCTCTAGAATGCTTATAAAGCACATTTGAAAATTGACATAAGTGAAGTGCAATTTACCTATAATACTATAAGACAGCTTGTTGAAATTAAGTGCATTATAATCTGTTTCATCAGCATCCCTGCCATCACTTAATGTATAGATATTCAATGCCGAAAGTGGCCCTTGCCTTCAGGGAAATGCACTTAGGGTTTATTCTACATCATGCATATTTTGTTGCACTGAAAACTGCAAGAGCAAACAGCAGAAGGCAACAGCAAAGTATCAAAAACAGTGAAGTGGTTAATGTAAACTAACCCAGTCAGTTGTTCGGATGCAATTTCATTTATATTTAAAAGCGGTTGTAAGAAAGGGAGTATCAATAAGTCAGAAGTTGTGTTGTGAGCCTAACTCAATTCTGTGATGAGAGCTGTCTACTTTATTACCCCAGTGAATTACTTTGCCCTCACCCTATTCTGTGAACAATCTAGGTTTATATATAGGTGTTATCTCACTCTAGCACAATAGAACAGGGGATAGTTACTTGGTACTGTGTGAATGTAACAATACGAACAAATTGTGTTCTCCAAACAAATGTGTGTTGGATCTAAATCAACACTGCGGTATCCTCTTGCTGTTTGTTCCGCTGTGTGCATCTGTCACAATCTTTGGATTAGATTCCTGTTACAGATTTGTTTCTACTTTCTATTAGGTTCTATATGTATGCATAAATATTTTGTCTTGATTACCTTTGCTTTGTGTACACAGGGAAACACTGAACATATATAGTGTCCTGCATAGACTTTTGCCATTGTATGTCTCTGTGCTCTTTAAGATGGAAAATCTGTGTTAGGTATAGATAAGCCACTACTTTATTATCATATTTGTTCATATAACTATTGAAAAGCTGTTGTTACATGTTCGTAATAATGTGAACAAGAAGAATGTATTTTAGCCACCAATATAAGAAAGTGTTTTATTTCCTCACAGTGCCTTCAGGGAGTCTTCAGCGATTGTGAAATTAAATAGCTATTTTAATCCACTTTTCTGTTTACTTGAAAGCGAGAAGTTTTCTTTGACATGAACAGTGATTTTACCTAATAGTTTAGCTGTTTGAGCAGACTTGTTGAGATAGACAGTAAAATCAACAAAAAAACTGTGGGGTTTCAAATAAGAAAATTGATCTGTGGCTGTAAAGGCAATAGATTTTTCCACTCTGCAGGACGAAATTCCCCAGCTCTAAAATGATCATACTTTAAAGGGGACATATAAAAAATCCAAATTTTTAGCCCTTAAATCGATTTCTAGTGTACAAGAAGTTGCTAGAAAAACAGAAAATATTAATGTATTATGTCCAGAATCTGCATGGATACCTTAATATTCTGTTTGTGCGAAAGTTTTCTCTGTTTTGTATTAAATCTTTTGAACAATTACGTCACAGCATTTGCTGCGGAACTGCTAAACAAGGTCATTGACTTCCGGCTTACCAATTTTGTCAATGCACCATTTTTCTTTCTTCTTAACATAGATGTTAGGATGCTCCAGATGAGTCAGAGAGGTAAAAAAGTTCTCACTGTGGGCAAACTGCAGGCTGTACTGTGGGAGGATCCTCTTGAAGCACTTCATGATGACAGGGGTCAGAGCAACAGGATGGTAATTATTGAGGCAGGTGATTTTTTTGGGGAGGCACAATACATAAGCACAATGATGGGACTGTGCAGAGCTGCAGGGAGATGATAAATATGTCCAAAAAAAACCCTGCAAGCACCTGAGTTTAGCATCCGACCTGATATGTCTGGACCTGCAGCCTTGTTGACGTTGATCTTCTTTAAAATGGAGATCACTTAGTGCAGCTGCAGTATGAGAGACTGATGCTGCACCTCTGGCTGAGGAAGATTTTCAGACCTTTCTCTGTTTGGACAGTCGAAGCGTGGAAGGATGTTTTTCAAGGTGTTAAGCAGAGCTTGGTCATTGCTGCTGTCATCAGCAGCCTGCAGCAACCAGCAGCTGTGCTTATAATCTGTGATGGTCCTTATGCCTCTCCACATAATAAGTGGGTTGTTGCTGTTGAGGTGTTCCTTGATGCACTGCTTCTACCTGTGCTTTGCCTTTTTCAGCTCAGCCTTGCTGTAGGCCAATCTGTTTCATGATCTTTCTGCTGCATCCCATGTCCTAAGAAGGGAACACACTGTGCTGTCTACCCATGGTTTGTGGTTAGGAAACATTCTGATTATCTTCATGGATAGGACCGCATGAGTGCAAAAGTGAATATAGGACAGCACAGATGATGTGAATTCCTCTCATCCTCTTTTAACACTCTCCCATGTGTTCAAAATAATCTTGTAAGGTGGAGGAGGCCTCTTCACTCCAAATTTGAATTATTCCGACAACAGGTCTGGTTCTAGAGATCAAGTGTTTGTAGGCAGGGATCAGATGATCTGACAATCCAAAGTGGGGAAATTCTGCAGCTTTATATGCTCCTGGATTGCAGTAGAGTTGGTCTAATATACAGTGGGTCAAAAAAGTATATATTTTGTCAGCCACTTATTGTCCAAGTTTTCCTACTTAGAAAGATTAGAGGGGTCTATAAGGTTCATTATAGACACACTTCACCTATGAGAAACAAAATGAGGGGGGAAATCCAGGAAATCACATTATAAGATTTTTAAAGAATTTATTTGTAAATTATGGTGGAAAATAAGTATTTGGTCAGCCACAAGCAAGCATGATGTCTGGCCCTCACAGACCTTTAACTTCTTCTTTAAGACGCTCTTCTGAGCTCCACTCATTACCTATGTTAATGGCAACTATTTGAACTTGTTATTTGTAGAAATGACACCTGTCCACAGCCTCAAACAGTCAGACTCCAAAGGCAACCATGGCATAGACCAAAGAGTTGTCAAAGGACAACAGGAAGAAAACTCTAGCTGCACCAGGCTGGGAAGAGTGAACCTACATTAGGTAAGCAGGTTGGTGTGAATAAACCAACTGTGGGAGCAACTGAAAGAAAATGGAAGACATAAAAGACTACTGATAATCTCCCTTGATCTGGGACCCAACGCAAGATTTCATCCCATAGGGTCAAAATGATCAGGTACCTCCTTGCTCCAATCTGGCTTCACTGCTGCTGTGCTGTTTGTGCTGGTTGCGGTAGCTACTGTGGACATGACTGAATTTGTTACAGAAAAGTAACTTGACATTGTTAGCTGTTGTCTGCCCCTTGCAGCTGATCCGTGGCTGTCCGACTTCATGTGAAATCATAAAGCATTGAAACCCATTGTGCAAAGCTTAATTTTTTTTTTACAAACACGGCAAAATCCTTCGTCATCTTTACCGTTGACAGGCTGCAGCCATGTCCCGAATTCCTTGTTTTCCACCCACTTTTGTTGAAATTTGCATTTTCCCATTCTCTAGCTTTTTCTCCACCTCTAGCTTCTTTTCCGAACATCGTAACAATGTAACATTGTTACGATGTTTATGATCAACCGGAAGCAGTTCAGCGTGCTTGGTCCCGCGCAAACATGCAGAATCAGTTATATCTGATATAATATATCTGACGAAACTGTTTTTATGAACGTATTTTTTTTCAGAAAAAAAATAAGGCATTTTAAATGCCACTGATAATCACATTTAATGAATTTTAATGCCAATTAAGGCCTTAATTTAAAAAAATAATAATTTAATGACTACCCTAGTATCTATTATTGTACCTGAGTAGTAGATGTGAGTGCTCCTGACACATCTGGTCAGTCATTTAAAGCCAAAGTATTTGACTTTAAATGAAATAAATAATCTTTATTGGATTGTTCAGATACAATGGCTGCAGTGGTTTTCTGTTTTCATGATATACTATATTCACATGCTGGTTAATGTGAGCCTTTTCCTCACACCCTTGATATGAAGAGTACTCATTCTGAAAGATGCAATCATGCATGGCTGTACAAGGTCAAGAAAAGCTTATGTAATATGCATCTCCAGCACTGTCATCTAGTGTCCTTTGATCCACATTCATGTCCATGCTTTATGCTCTGCGTTTAGAGGTCATTTTCATTAGATGCAATGCACACTGCAGTAGAAACAAATGACAAAGCCTAATTCACCTACTTTCAGCAATAGAAAAAGCTCATTTAAGCTCCTTGAAAATGGTGAACAAAATCGTTAAACCAAATTCCTCTGTTGCTTTCCTATCATCACTGCAGTTCTGCTCTCATTATCAGCATCCCGGTAGGAGAAGCAGCAGTGAGGCAAAATGAATACAGCAAACCTGTTTTTTTGCTGACATACATGTACATTTGCAGTGGAGGTCTGTTTGTCCCTGTAAAATCCCTACAATCACTTCAAACTCAAGTCTCAACCAAAGAGAAATGTGTCTGGAGGTGCAAGACAAGACCTGACAGGTGGTGTTGTCTTCAGCACTGCCAAAGTCGATGTCTGCTAAACAGGACTGGAACACTGAACCTTTTTTCTCATTATTCTCTCCCTCTGTATATTTTTAGACACAGTGTGATGATAATGTATCTTTTATTACCAAATCTGTGCATTGAAACATCGGTCAGTGTTGCAAACTCCAGTATGATCAGCACTCACACAGCATTTATCAAAAGGTCTGACTACCATGACAAGCTGGAAAGGTCCATTTTGGCCACCACGAACAACTCACTTATGCCAGCAGGGGTTCTCCTTTAATACTAATGTTCCAGAATGCACTAAATACTGCAGCTATTTCAGACCAGTTGCTTGCTTGTCTTCCTTTGTTTGTCTAACAAATGAAAGTAAAGCTGAAATTTTGTTTTAGGAGCCTCTTGTACTCTAGCTGTCATTTCCTGCTGCTAAGAGTATGAATGCTCGTACACGTATATGGGCTGTGTATGTGTATCCTGACCATGTGTCTGGTTATTTGCTCAGCGTTGCAGAAATTTGGAGGTCTGTGTGCAGCCACCACCATAACTCATTAGTTCAGTGGGACCATTGGATTGGGCTCATTGCCTCAGATGTAGTAACAGTGACCCCCACAGGAAGAGAACTATACCAACATTTCTGCCTGAGGGAAATAGCAAGTAATTCTCACTACCTTCACTGATTATACCCTGGGTGCTTGAGGTTCATGGAGACATATTCGACAAGGGCAAAATAATAAAATATTAATGGCAGCAATTCTTTATCCGTATCTTAAATAGGACAGAGGAAAACTTCCTCAGCAAGAATATTACAAGTGATATGCTTTGACTGGCAGTGTACTCAACAGAAAAACAGTAACTCACAGTGATTTTTCTTACTCTGAATTTAGCAAAGTTGTTTTGTTTTTGTTTTTTTCCCTTTGAGCCAAAGTAAATGTTGAAGATTTTTCCTAAAGGGAGATTTGGGTTTTCTCTGATGTCACTATTTTACATGTGGCACATTATCTGGGGAACTATTAAAATTATCATCAGCCTTAATATGTGTCTTACTGGAGACAACTGGCAGTAATGTTTTCATTAACACTAGCTGTAGCTTAAGGCAATAAGCAAAGCACAGGCTAAAAGGAGAAAGATTCTTCTCTCCCTCTCTCTCTCTCTCTCTCTCTCTCTCTCTCTGTATATGCCTCTCTAAGTTCATGATACACACTTAGCCTTTAAACAATCAGGAATAATACTGCTCATCATGATGGTTTCAGTAAAACGGTGTTCATAAGTTGTATGTGTTTGGTTGTGGTAATTTAGACATTAACAAGGGGACAGCAGTGAGATTAGACATATGGTAGCATCAGCCTATGACACGGATAAATAATTGCCTTCTGCCCAGGCCCGAAATACTCCCAGGAAAGTCATATGCAGTCACGATTCCTGTCCACAGTGTTAGCATTCCTGTACGCTATCAAAACAACCATGCTTTACTTGTTACCAAAGTTCTCATGAATTATCCCTCTGGTCAAGCCAAACATAATTCTCTTCTCAATGTGCAGTGAAAGCCAAATGCTGGCTGTATGACTTAGGCTGTGTGTGCTCCAGCTGGTGAGTCCTTGGCAGCACCTTGAGGCTTACTAACTATATGCTATTGTGGTTTGTTGAATCTGAGTGGTTAATACAATTATCCAAAAAAGCTAAGTTTTTAGTGTCTCAGAAATGTTGTGCTTTTTTTTTTTAAAGCCTCCATTTTATCATTGTTGAATTCCAGTTATTAAAATCATGCTGTCATGTTTTGTAAAAGCTAACAAGGCTGGCGGAGAGACCTGTAATTAGAAGGTACTATTTTAAAAAAGAAAACAATATGTACTGTTCTCAAACACAATAGCCTCAATAGGTCAATTGGAAAAATATTTATAAAGAAAATTTTTTAATTTTTTGTCACTGATTATTTACCCCACTGTCTTTTAAATATAGCATGGGTTTTATCTGTTATCTTGAACAGCCCTTAAAGTCAATCTCCTATAACTAATGAGGTAAAATGCTTATTAAATATTTTCTTGCAGCTGAAGAACAAACGATGCTAAACAACAAGCAGCTTTAACTTATGGAATCCCCTTTTATCTTGTGTTGATTCGTTCTGTCTCTCAGCCTTGTCACCTGTGTGTGTCTGTTGATGCCCCACTAACAGTGCACCTGCAAACAGCAGAGGGAGCATGCTGGGGCTCAGGGGTGCCCTTTTATCACAATCCTCATCTCTCTTGTTGGGGTTGCACCAACTGAAAATGTGTGGTCATGACCCTTGCTTGTCTCCGACCACAAGCAGTGGCATCACCTGGAGGGAAAATGAGTCTATGCTGCAGTATTGCAGGATTCCTGCTAGAGCCTATCTATCCATGCAGAAATACATGTATAAAAGAAAAGAAACAAATAATAGGCACATATGGCAAAAACAGTATGGTAGGTATGGTTGCCTTGCTGTGTCAGTGCAGATCTGCTGTACAAAATGGAATATTCCCACTGTTGCATTATTTCTTTCAATAAATGTAAAGCTCAATGGATGAGACTACAAAGTGAATGAGGTGCAACACTATAACAACTGTCACACTGTTTCCTATCTCAAAATGTATGCTGGTATATTTAATATGTAAACAAAACACAATAAATGGGAACATCAAGTCCTGTTCATCTTCTAAACAGGATGTATGTATGTATGTATGATTATATGTATGTGCTCCTGTTATTAATAGGGTGTATATATTGGGATCATTAGCATCATTTTTAGTTATTTTTCCATGGCGTCACCATTTCATTTTAATGTTTTTTTTTTGTTTTTTTTAACTATACACATCATATTTTGTTGCTAGAGATAAAGTAATATTCATGTTTGCTCATTATTGTAATATTTGAGTTACAATGGCATCAATCTCATGGCAGTGGAGCAAATTTGTGCTATACATGGCTTGTGGGAGCAGCAGCATTTATGTGGAGGGCATTTTCAAAATGCCTGAAATAAGCTCTGGCAGCCTGACTCATAAAGTGATCCAACTATGAATGCTACAGTATCAAAAGTATTGTGTCTTCCCGCGGCATTAAATTGAAAGGCAAATACACATTTGTGTGAAGGGATGTCACAAAGTCAGTGGCAGCCACCACAGCAATAGAAAGTAAAACAAAAGAAAGACACATGTTGAATGAAATTGAGGGATGTGCATAAAGAGGATTGGTTTTATATTGTTTTTTTTATCTAAATGATTATCAGCAGGTATTTTGGTGAACTCTTTAAGTTATTTGCAGATAAGAAGATCAATGATCGTACAACATACTGCCAAAGAACTGTGCATCACTGCAGAAACATTCTTCTTCTGCTAGAAAAATTAACATAACCCTGAAAAGGTCTTGTCCTTTTGGTCTTGCTCCACTGTGCTATCCTCCAATTAAATATGAGGTGTCAGGGGCAGACATTAAATATGCAGCTCTTCAGTCTGACTATGCAAATGCGGAAACCCTCTTCTTAATGTTTTAAAGTAAAGCAAACTAGATTGCATGCCGGGTAGAATGTTCCGATTTTCTGCTAGAAAGGCTCTCGTCATGTTCTTTCATGCATGCTAGTTTAATCCTTCCAACTTAGAAATTCCACTTATTTTTCCATCTTTGCCCTGCAACAGCACATGTTTACACTGAGTAGGCTAGAAAAACAGATATAAGAGGAGATTGTTACCTCGTGACACCTACATAGGTTTTTTTTTTAATATATATTGGATCAAAGGAAAATATCATGAAGCTATCCAAATAACTGCAACAGTGGAAAAAAGTCACATCATTAAGGAGGTACTGACATCTAACCTACATTAAATTAGCTTACTCATGCAATTTTCTGTTGCCTCCCACATTCCCAGCTTTTGTAAGCCATTTGTAAGTAAGCAGGGAGACACCGAGTGTAGCAACATGAAATTAATTACAGTGCAGCATGTTCTCCATGTGGGCTGCACACGCTGAAAAGCTGACAATTGTACCCAGCTAACAGCTTTCACTGAACCACACACAGAGCAGAAACATTCTCTCCTTCCTTCATACTGTGGATCTCAGCGTTTACAATGACTCCTCTGCGCTAAAGTTTAATGTGTTTGTTCCTTATCTGATAGAATGTAAAAGCAATTAATTCCCCAACAATAAACTAGAGCAAGAAAAGGTTTCCAAAAATGTGTTATAAATTCATAAGACTTGACATTTTGTTCCAATATGCATTTCCAGAAATACACAGTTTTATTTTTTGTATTCACCAGCTTTAATGGACAGACAAGGTGTGAAAACACAATCAAGAATCAAGAATGTTTTTTGTCACCTCGTTTTTCCATAGGGAATTTCTCTTTTTATTTTGAGACAGACACCAGCTCAGGATGTACACAGATAACATAACACGCAAACACACCACATATTGCGGTATACAGTAATGTACATACATACACTTATATATGTACATTACTGTACATATATATATATATATATATATATATATATATATATATATATATATATATATATATATATATATATATATATATATTTTTTTTTTTTTTTTTTTTTTTTTTTTTTACAGAGAGAGAGAGAGAGAGAGAGATTGATATGTGAAGTCAGTTGATTGCACTGACCAAACACATTTCTTGAGAAGCTTAAAGGGTGCAAATACCCCTTGGGGCCTGATTAAGCTCATAATGGGTCGAAAAAGTCTAATATCAGTCCCTTTCAAAACGATATGAATTACTGTTGTTGCATAAATTAATCCCTCAATGCTCCCTCAATGATATAGTCATGACCGCATTAAATTCTGTGCAGTAATCTTAAGCCTTTATTTACAGAGATGTGCAATCAGACATTCGCTGAGAAATTAGTGTGCAAATAGGCATTACCAGTAGCAAGATTGCAACACGAAACAGACCACAAAGGTCTCAGCTGGGAGTGATAGCCTTTACATCCTTTGGAAAGAAATAGTTTTTGAGTCCATTTGTTTTCAATTTAATGGTTCTGAAGTGTTTAACTGATGGAAGTGGGTCAAACAGTGCGTAGCTCGGGTAGGCCTGATCTGTGGCAATGCGTCTGGCCCTTCTCTGGACTTGTGCAGCAGAAACCATCTCTGGATTTTGCAGATGGTATCCCACAATCCCCTGCAATATCCTACAATGGACATTGGTTTTTACATATTACTGTTCAAACGGTTAAGGTTATTCCTAATTTTGGAACACTTACTTCTAAAGAAAACCAGACTTCTTGGAGTCATTAAAAGTGCTTTTTAAAAAGCAGTAGACTTACATAAGATCTTTCATAAGTAATTACAAAGGTTACAAGTAGTCACTGCGCTGTTCGGTTACATGGTGTGTATCATGCTGAACATGGATCACAGGAAGCAAAGGAGAGAGTTGTCTCAGAAGATTGGAAGGGAAATTATTGACAAGCACATTAAAGTTAAAGGCTATAAGTCCATCTCAAAGCAGCTTCATTTTCCATATTATTTAGACGTTTAAGGTCCACGGGACTGTAGCCACCCTCCCTGGACGTGGCCGCAGGAGGAAAATGAATGACAAATCAAAGAGAAAGATCATATGAATGGAAACCAAACAGCCCAGAACAAATTCAAAATAGATTAAAGGTGAAAGTACTTACGTATCTTGTTTGAGCAAATCTGTTAAATTGGTGAAACATTTTATTATAATTTACAATGTGTGGCAATGCTTTAAGAATATATGTATCCCTTATTGATTTAGAAAAACCAATCCCATAGCGATTTCTCATTTATACATTGAAATGTTATTGCATGAAATAATTCTACAGTACCTCCTCATTTCAAAACTGGAGCTTGCTGTGAGGATTTCTTTTTCTTTTAGTGTTGTGTTTGTGGTAAAGGTCATATTTAGACTGTGAATTGAATACAGCGGTGTTCTGTCACGTAAAGAGTACAAATTGCTTATACCTAGTGAACTACAGAATGTGTTTGCACCTGGATTTAATGTGTGCTATTTGCTCTTTGAATGGGAACCTGAAATGGAAACAAAACAAACATGGCCAAAAAATGGAGCTAAAATGGGGATTAAAGGCCTGCAGGTATACAAATAAAGATGCACTGGCCATCAAAAATGTAAAGTATATATTTTCTTCTCAAGAAACATTAAGAGGCCAAATGCGGCAAATGGAATTGTACATTCTTTGTCTGCAACATTACCCCACATTAACCTTCACTGTTTATGAAGAGGCATTTTGGAGAAATATAATAAGACATGATATAAACTCAGTTTTTCTTTTTCAGCATTTACAAAACGTTCCCTTCCATGGCTTCAACACAAGCAGAATTTTCAACATTATTACTGGACTTTTTCTTAGACGTTTCTCTTCCTCTTGGTCTATAATGATGCCAGACCTTAAATTGGCAAGTTGTGGGAAATCCTTATTATTCCTCATTCCTTTTTTTCCTCATATTTTGCATCTTGTGTCAATGGTTGCTGCTATACTGGGAGGAAATAGCAAAGCCATCCAGCCTTGAAGAGCAGCAGCAACAATAATCTGTAAACGCCAAGAGGGACAGTTATCTTTTTTATTGCAACAACAATATGTAGACATCAAAATCAATGGTTATAAACCAATAAAAACGTATAGTACAGACACTTAGATTTCATTTCAAATCAAAAGGCATTCTGGTTGCCAGGTATTATTACTTTGACATTTTGTTTTTTTTGCCCTCCGGCTTTTGCAGTGAGGTTTAGTTAAAGCGTAAGCGGGTGACTCAGCACATAATTATCTCTACCTTTGTGGTGGGGGGGAAGAAAACTACAGCATAATCAGATGACAAATAGAGGTCAGGTTGACAAGCATTATACATCCATAATGTGTACCCAAAAAGCTGAATGCTTTCACCTCAGTTCACTTAAGGAACATTCACATTAATGAATGCTGCCAGCAGTGACCACCCAGTTGTGCTCAGGTGGATGAGTAGCGAGGTATGGAAAGACAAAACCATTAAGTCCTTTCCTAGCTTTTCCCATCTCCATGTGGGATGCTCCAGTGACTCAGCCTGATTTGTAATGACAGCCTCGCCTACCCGCACAGCAAATCAGTAGCATTCTCAAGATCAAAATAAGAGCAGCGTTAAACCAGGAGTGATTATCTTGTTGGCTTTGTTTTGCGTGAGCATCAAACGCAAGTCAGGAGTGTGGCAATCAAATTAGAGGAAACGAGAGCCGACTCGCTGTTCAATTAAAATCAGGCTCCAGTTGCTTGTGAAAGGTTTGCTTGTCAGATTAATTTAATTGTATCAGGAGCAAAAGCTGGCGTGGAATTGATACCTTTTAAAAAATTAATTATTTTACCCATAGTCTAACCCAGGGAACATTTCAAGCAGCACATTTTATAAGCTCTGGGAATGGAAGGTGTCAGAGAGCAGTGGCAGGCCCTGCCAGCTACAACAATTTTCTTTGATGCAGTCTGTCTCTGGGCTCCACCCACAAGCGAGGCAAATAGCTCTGTCTTACTGAGAGAAACACAGGCAGATTGAGAGTGAATTCCATCAAAATGAAAGGCCTTATTAGTTTGTGTCAAATACTGATACTCACCATGGCAAAGTGCACTGAATACAGACAACATTACAGCTGCCGAAATAAACAGCTCAGGGGAAAGTGCCCCAGACAATAGCGTGTGGTGTTGTGATGGCGGGCATATGAAAACCATCAAAGATGAGGTCTGATCTGAATTAAAAGAAGCTGGGCTGTGTGCATTCGCCTCTCTGTCACGGTGCTAATGGAATCTAAAAGCAGATAAAAAAACACAAAAGGGTAAAAAAAGGGGTCAAAGCAGAGCAAGACACCAGATGAAAAGTAAAACTGTAGATAATAGTGATGACAAAACGTCACAGCTTTTGCAAAAGAACAAGACAGATTTGTCTGAGAGGGTAGAACAGGTTTCAAAGACACACAAGCATGCACAATTATGGTGCTCCTTTGGTTGTTCAATCAATTTTAAGGAGCAAACACTATTAGATATTGACATTCCCCTCTTTACCTTACTTGTATGTAAGCCCTTGGCTGGACAGAAATGATCATTTCATGATTAAATATAGAATAGAATAAAAATATCCTTCATTGTCTCTCAGTGGGGAAATCCAGGTATACCGCAGCAAAGTGATGGGCAAAATGGAGGTGAAGATGAAATGGAATGGATACACAAAACGTCAAAATATACAAAGATTGAATAAGAAAAACAGACTGTATAGTAAGGGCAAATTTATGCCATCCAGTTGCTTTTTCCCTATTAATGCTCATTAATTATGTCACTCATTTTCTTTATGTGATAGATAAATTGTTGTCTTGCATTAGCTCCATAAAATATGACTTTCAAGGCCTGAACAGCGCTTCTTGTCTCACAGCCTCTGAAAATGTCCTTTTTCTTTGCAACAGGATACAATCCTTTCCACTCTCTGACTTGAGTTGTGTTTACACTGCAGGGTTTTGCTATAGTCAACATGCCACATTAGATAAAACAAGCAGCATTAAGGTCATTAGGCAGCTTGGCAAGGAAATAATCATAATGGTGTAAAACATCACCACAAACAAATAGGGAAGGAAGATTTTCAAGGTTGCTTTCCCAGAGTATGCACACTAAGGCAGTTGATGTAGACCATTTACAGCTGAGCAGACCCAGAAAACCCAGCAGAGCAAATTCCAGAAGGAACAACAAGAGATCTATCAAAATACATTGAATAAACTAGTGTTGAAAACCTCGGCTGGATTTAGACTGATAGATGAATGGATGGATGGAATTTGTCTTGATAGCAGACACTAAATGTGCCTTTTACCCTTGAAGTTGAAGGTGTATTGTTAGCCACTTGATAAGCTTTAAAAAACGAGTCTGCAGTCCCATAAACGCAAGGCTGAGCACAGACACAGGTAGCTGGAAGCTATCCTTAAGCAGCTTTTTCCTGATCATTTTTGGGGGTTTATCTGTTTCTGACAGCTTTCTAATAGACCTCATCACACAGAAAAAGATGCCAAGATGGCGCTAATTTACAGAGCCAGTACTGTTGCAGTTTATCATTCATGACTGTTTGTCTTACGTACATACTTTAAAAATTAAATGTATTTATTATTTGCATCTGAATCTACTGCCTATGTGCCTTCATTTTAGCCCTTACCAACATCACTTTATGGTAATAAGTAATTTAGATCAACACTGTACACACCAGGTGGGCATGGGGTGGTATGAGATTCTCATGGTATGAGAAGTTCGACAGTTTGTGCATGTGTGTGTGTGTGTGTGTGTGTGTGTGTGTGTGTTGTGTGTGTGGTGTGTGTGTGTGTGTGTGTGTGTGGTAGTATGTGACCTAATTTCTGTCATTTAAACATTATTTCAAGCTTTAAAAACAATATATGACATTGATATTTGTTTGTGTTGTTGCCATTAGGACAAATAGACAAAGGCAAAAATAGACAATATGAGCTTAATGTATGAAACCGTTTTTAAGTGTGTATTATCCAAATACCTATTTGGCAAGAACTAGTCAGGCTTTCTGCTCAGGTAGCAAGTTGCTTGCTTAAAAGACAGGCCAGCCAGAGTTTTCCAACTATAGTTTTAAAACAGTGCTGGCTTAATGAGTTGGATGGAAGTTTCCACACCATGATTCTAAATGTCTTTGTGACTGGAAATATTTCCACACATTCAAATTGGTCTTTCTTGTAAGTGAGAGAACATAGAGGGACCCTTCAGTCTGCTAGACGTCCAGCTCTGTGTGGCTTTAAATGTCGCAGGGTTAATGCTGTGTTACTCTGTGCTCCATATTATTAGCTTGATTAAATCAACTTGTTCAAGCGCTTTCTGATGGAAGCCACAATAATAAACTGAGGCAAACCAAACAGATGCCTGTTGCGTGAGGAAAGAAAGATCCAGCAAGGATATCAGGAGCCTCTGTGTCTAAATTGTCTGTGAACACTAGGCATAGGTGTTCTTTTGTCAGCACTGTACCTGGAATAGAAATGGTTATTAGAGGTACAGACAGGAGTCGGCACATTTGACAACTGAACCATGAAATAATCAGTTGACGATTTATATAGCGTAGCCTTTTCAACGGAATATAATCAAGAAAAAAAATCCACTCATTTTGCCGGAAGTAGTTATGAAACACTTTACTTTAAATAGTAAATTACGCAAAATAAATAAGATGGAAGAAATAGATTTTTGAATTTTTTTTAAGGAATTATTATGTGATAGATGAACACAATGTAGCCACATAACTGTGAAGCAGAAGGAAATCCTAAATAGCTTTTGAAATACTCCACAAATAGAGAATGGCATTTTCAAGGAAGGAGGCTGCAGAGATCAGCAGCTAGGTGGGAGAATCTGTTGATGGAATAAACTATCAGTCAATGACTTCACAAATGGAGCCTTTTGCAAGGGTCAAGGAAAAATATATTATTGAAAAAATCCATAACAAGTCCAGTTGCAGTTTGCTACAAGCCATGTAGGGGACACAGTAAACATGGAGAAAACGGTGCTCTGGTTTGATGGAAATAAACGAAACTTTTTGGCCTTTATGTAAAACTGTATCAGCCTGAATATACTGTCCGTTCGATAAAACATGGTGGTAGCATAATGCTGGGGGGATGCTTTTCTGTAGCAGCGGACATAATCTGACATACTTTATTTTTCCAGGTAGGTATGCTATATATTTAACTCAAATGACCAGAGGTGAATTAAGAAAGAAAAGGAAAACAAACTGAGGCCGTTAATGGTTTGAAGGAGGAGGGTACCCTGACATCTTAGCATTTGCTCAGCAGTGGTTGTCATCCACCACAGCCGTTCTAAATGGAATACAAAAGAGTTCATATGACTTTAGATCATGGACATTTTCGATTAGGGTTTTTGCGTGAAAATACACAACTTATTTTAAATATGGCCTAAAACTCCCAGGACAATCCAGACAAGCAGATTCATCCAAGTGCTAAATGCTGGGCGCTCATTGATCGTGAGCTAGAACCAATTACAACCAGCCAGTATCAAGAGAGAGACAGCAGCTTTTCCAGGCCGCCTCCTTTTGCTCTGATTTTATGCTTGCAGCCACATATTCATAATTACTCACGCTAATCAAGGAGGGAGTTCACAGTCAGAGATTGCATTGTGTCAGCAGCTCTGAGTGGCAACAGAGAGTCAACAGCCAAATCACATCTGTACCCATTGGCAGAGATTACAGCGACAAGCCCCAGCACTTCACAATATTTACAGACTAATCTGCTGTGTCAACAGTCAACATCACCATCACGCATGTCGATGAATGAACAGGTGCACATTACAAAGGCCGTGTACTCATCTGCACACTCTCACCTACCCCAGAATGAAAATTGCCGGGTTCACAAGTAATCAAGGTTATAACTTTGTTGGTGGAAGTGTCAAAACAAGAAAATGGATTGTACTTTTTATATTAAAGCAGAAAGGTTACATATTGTAGATGTTTAAAATGCATTAGAATCTGTGATCAGGGCTGAACCCAATAACGTCCCTTGGGAAGTTTAAAACATGCACTGAATATAATCATGAGATTTTTCATCAAAATAAATTTGAAGTAACTGTTGCTGATACTTGCCTAAATTAGGAAGTGTTCGACTTTTTCTTGGTTTTTCCTTTCTTTTTATAGCACTATATTTAAAAAAATCACGTAGTGTAATTTGCTGTCAGAAGGTTGATTAAAGGAACCATTCTCCGTGAAATAGCATTTCAGCCCGTTGCAACGCCTACAAAACAATAGAGCATGGCAAAACTCTACTGCTCTTATTCTGACATAATCAGAGAGAAATAGAATGAAATTAACGTTAATGAAGATCCATTCTGCACAATTAAACACACCTTATTTCCACATGAGAGTCTTATTACCTTTCACTCCCCTGTGAGTACCCCACTTAAAAATGATATATCTGAATTCTGAAAAGGTGAAGGGAAACCTTTGAATACTTCAAATGTTTTTTTGAAGACTATGGTAAACTGTTTGTGCCTCTAGAAAGTCTTTCCAATGGAATGAGATTTGTCGTCTAAATCTATGCTTGTCCACCCAATGCAGAATAAATGTCATTTGGGGACATCACAGGGCAGCACAGAGACACGTAGAAGAAAGAGCCAAGCACACACACTCTCATACCTAAAACTAATTTAGAAAGACCAATTAACTGTACAGTCTTCTGAAAAATGACAACTTTTAAGTTTTGATAAATATCTCTTTGCTGTTATTTTTAAAGAACCACAATTTTAATTCAATTTTTAGGTTTTGGAATAAAGAAAAAAAACATAAAATGTTTTGCAAAACACGGATGAATACATTTACTTCTGATATTATCTTACCTGTTATATTATGTGATTATCTGATGTTAAGATTTTTTTTAAAAATATGCAAAAGAAAAACACAATTTCCAACCCAAGAGCAATAAATATAGATCTAAAAGAAATTGCTGGTACTTAAATTGGCATTCTGTTGAAAATCTACTGTAATTATTCCATGAAAAATCTGCATTTGTTAATGTATCTACATTTACCGTATAAACCTTATTTGGCTCTTTATCAAATTTTTTCTATTTTTAGAGTATTTTCAGAGTTTTGCAACATCTAAAGAGCTACAGCTCTGGATTCATAGATCGCAGACCCTTGGTTTACACCACCTCTACCTGTTTTGTCTTCACCTGCAAATATTTACAAACCACAGATTTTCTCTCTTGCAGTCAGGAGAACAATATATTCTCCTTTCTGTATTGTGCTGCAAAACGTGGGTGGGGATGGAGTGGTGCGTGTATTCTATATTTCATATTAGGTCATTGTGCACTTTCTTGGGATCTCATTAAAAAGACAAAAACCATGGCAAACAGTACAATGGGATATTTTAGCTGTTAAAAAAAAAAAATTAAGTGTGGCATATCTTGATACTGTTGTCTGGCCCATGCTTTAGACAGTTTAACCCAGGACAAACTGGACAATTCAAACAGAATATTTTTGTTGAAAAACAGATAAAGTAATAAAAAAACATTTAAACAATAAAACAATAGCTATAAAAATGTTGCCAGACAAGCTGCACACATGTTGGACACATGTAATTTTTTGCTTACTACTAATACCACTTTTCCCTTTCACATTGTAAATTATCAGTTGTGGTCTATTTAAAGTGGAACTGCAATGATTTGGTATAAAATATTGTTG